>NC_137110.1:51639846-51657346 GCF_949357685.1 Gobio gobio | reverse complement strand
AGCTTCATGAGGCCGTGTTTTGAAATCGTCATCACTATATAAGTCGTTATTTAGGGTTTTTTTGCGCACAAAAACTATTCTCGTCTTCATAAAGTTATTGTAGAGCCGCTGTAGTGAGATGGACTTTGTAACTTTAGTCTTTAGTGTCTTTTAAGGGTCTTGAGAGTGTAAAGTTGAGCCAATGGAGGCCTTTCAGAGCATCAGATTTACACTAAAATATCTTCATTTGTGTCTGAAGATGAACGGAGGTCTGACGGGTGTCCAACCACATGAGGCTCAGTCATTAATGACACAATTTACATTTTTGGGTGAACTAACCCTTTAAGCATTGTATCAGTAGAAACCCCGTAGTATATTTGAATTATGGTACTTTCTAGTGTTGAAGTTAAAGGAACACTCCACTTTTTTTGAAAATAGGCTCATTTTACGAGTCCCCTAGAGTTAAATAGTTGAGTTTTACCGTTTTTGAATCCATTCAGCCGATCTTTGTATCTGCACTTTTAGCATAGCTTAGCATACATCATTGATTCAGATCAGTCCATTAGCATCTCATTCAAAAAATGACCAAAGACACTTTCAGTATTTTTCCTATTTAAAACTTGACTCTTCTACAGTTTCATCGTGTGCTAAGACCAACTGAAAATGAAGAGTTGTGATTTTCTATAAGGCTAGGAACTACTTTCTCATTCCTGCGTAATAGTCGCGGATCTTCGCGAAAACTCTAACTCAAACTTTATGATGCCAAGGACCCCCAAATATGACGAACCTCTATGAGGGCCCCTTCCTAAAATCCATCTATTTTTATGTACGAAAAAAAACCTTTAAACTGTTAGATAAATAGTAAGTGTGACATTATAAATACAACATATTGTTTCCCAACTTAAATTGGCTATTAATGTTGGATGTATAACATTTTCAATTAAAAATGATTAAAAGTGCATCTACCCATCATATAACTGCTCCACACGAGGGGTTAGGGTTAGGCCTTCTGAAGCGAAGTGATGCGTTTGTGTAAGAAAAATATACATATTTAAAACTTTATAGACCAAAATAACTAGCTTCCGGCGGATTCCTCGCAGAAGCGCAGAGGATAGAGCAAAACAAACAACCAGTCGAGAATTAGAGTCTAAAACGAGAATATTTAAAGAGAAATGGCGGAAGATTTCAATATAAGAGAAGAGGGCTGAAGAGTTTGCTGCTCAGCACTATCTGCGAGAGACTCAAAGCTTAAACATTACTTGTATAATCAACATTTACAATAAATGTATGCCAGCAGTGTACGTACAGTGTTAAGAAAACTGACAGTGAGCGAGAAAAAGCGGACTATAGTGAGAAAAACAAACTAAAGATACAAAGCAAACATATACAATTCTGGAATGTATATGACAAGAAAAGAGAGAAACATTTAGAAATGAAACTGTTAGAATATTAGGTCGACTTAATCCATTTTTGCTTTGTCTTTTTATTCTCAGAAATTTTCTGGGGACCCCTTAGAGCCTTCTGGAGGAGCCCAGTTTGAAAACCCCTGCTCTAACTAAACAAAATTAATGTATTATTATGAAGATGTAAATGACGCTGGGGCGGTGTAGGGAGTGGCCTCATAGGGCAGCGAAGCAAGTGCATTCTGGGAGTTGTTGTCTTTCATCCACATGAGACAAAAATACATTTTCTGTCTTTTCTCAGTCTAGAAGGCACCAAATTCAAAAATCATTTCACATTTCTACTACATAAATGACCCAGTTTAAATACACATTCATCTTCCCAGCGCTGAAGTGCCCCTTTAAGTAATGACGGCCAATAATTCGAATCCGGACCTCAGTATTTTTCCGATGTGTAGGCTATAAATGTTGTGAAATAATTGCCTATAGTATTACTTTAATGCAGCAGATATTGCACAGCACCAGATCTTCCTGCGATATGTCAACACTCGTCAAAACATTTAAGAGGACCAATCAAAACAAAGTAGGCGGGCTTTATGTTCACCGAAGCTGCTGAGCGTAAATTCCAGCGCAACTCATAAAGCTCAGCTAAACTAAACATTTATATCTGGCAGCTGTTTTAGGAATGAAATGTTAAACTATCGAATAAACCTATTGAATAAACCTTGCCATTTTTAATTTAAAATATATATAAATACGTATATAATTTACGTGATTTAATGTAATAATTAGCAGCTGTCAAAGTGAGAGGACAAGAAACATTAACAAATCCGTTTTCTTCATATGATGCATACGATGAATAATGAGCAGTGTTGGGGAAACGCATTACAAGTAACTTGCGTTACGTAATAATATTACTTTTTCCAAGTAACTAGTAAAGTAACGCATTACTTTTCAAATTTACAACAAAATATCTGAGTTACTTTTTCACATTAATTTGACTGACAGCTCTCCGGCCCTCATGTTGAGAAATATAAGTGCAGAGGCCCTTGATAAACCATGATGGTTATTGTAGTTCTATAAGTGAGCATTTATTAATCTCACTTGCACAATAAAGATTCTGTCCTCCTCAAAATGATTAAAATCAGTCAAATGCAAAATCAGAGTACTATGCAAACCTCCAATAATTAAATGTTAAATAAAACAACTATTTTTGTGCATAATCTACCTTTATATTTAATTGACCAATGTCTTGCTGCTGACCTTTGATGATGAAAATTATTAGATTTTTTGTTTTTATTGGTAAACCTTTTTTCTCCTGCGTCCTATAGAGCTGCGCCCTCTAGTGTTCATGAGGGAATCTGCATCTTCACCTCAGCCTGGGGCGCATTATTTACATTTGGTATGAAGAGGTCTTTACCGTTGCACAAAAATATTACTTTTTTGTTATAATCAAAAACAAAAACAAGCCCAGCCCAGGTGAGAAAAAGTAACACAAAAGTAACGTAACGCATTACTTTTCTTAAAAAGTAATTAAGTAACTCAATTAGTTACTTTTTAAGGGAGTAACGCAATATTGTAATGCATTACTTTTCAAAGTAACTTTCCCCAACACTGGTAATGAATGTGTACATATTGTGAATGAATTCTTAGAAAGTGATTAATAAAAAATATTCTAAATATAAACTGACTCTATTTTGTTGAAGAGAGGGCAAGATCAGGAGAAAGAGAGAAAGCGAGAGAGTGATGGAGAGGAGGAGAGAGAGCAGGATTGACAGATAATCCACTGCCCACTCACTTCTCATTATTCTGGCCTTCAAACGTCTTAAAATGCACAGATGTAGATCAGAGAAATCATCATTTTCTCGGGGGAGCATGTCCTCGAACACCCCTAACTACCTAGAGTGTGTGTGTGTGTGTGTGTGTGAGAAGCAAAGTATACGCCAAATAATTAAAGCACCTTTGTTTCCTGACCAATTATACGTTAGTGATCCTACAAATGTAAATTTAGTGACTTCTTCAAAACTTCATGTTTCACAATATGAAACAAACACATGTTAGCTTCGAGTTCTGTCACATGAATCTGACTTTTGATTATCCATGCCAAATAACACACTGTAAAAAACAATCCCCGTAAAATTTAAGTTCTGCCAGAACTTTACCGTAAAAAATACGGCAGTAACGTTTTGGGTTTTTAGGGACAGCACCATATAATTTAAAGGTTTATAATGTAATAATTACGGTTAAAAATGTTTTATTTTACAGTTCAAAACCGTATAATTTAAAAGTTTATAATGTAATAATCACGGTTAAAAAAAAATTTTTACAGTTCAAAACCGTATAATTTAAAGGTTTATAATGTAATAATTACGGTTAAAAATATTTTATTTTACAGTTCAAACCTGTATAATTTAAAGGTTTATAATGTAATAATCACGGTTAAAAAAAAATATTTTACAGTTCAAAACCGTATCATTTAAAGGTTTATATTGTAATGATTAAGTTTACACTGTAAACAATTTACAGTAAATAAAAACACATTTCATTAACTGAAATAATGTTAAATTACCAACCTATTGAAATACTAATATCTGTTATGTACCTTTGATATATACGGACAACCACCAATCACAGTGGAGATGAGAGTCACGTGATGAATCAAAGCTAATCAAGCAGCTTTTAAGAGGACAATACTAATATATAGAAGAGCTCAGTTTCATTCACACACACACTAAACACCATCACGGTAACACACGTGAAATTTAAAAAATGCAATAAACATTAATTTAACAACATCAGATGTAACATAAAACCCTAATGTACATAAATGATTAGAAAAAACTAAATGGAAACATAGTTATTGCAATAAAAATACATCAAAATGTGAAGTGTCACGCAGGGAATGTCAATTTACGGGTTTTCACTGTAAATTACACAATGACTTGTTCTTTTTCACTTCCAAAAACGGTAAATTTAACGGTATTTTAAGGTTCTATTACAGTTATTCACCGTATATAGTACGGAAACTTCCTGTTAACCAATTAACTGTTTTTCACCGTAGCATTTTTACAGTAAAATACCGTTTAAATCAAAATCATTTTTTACAGTGCAGTGTGTTTGGACGTGATCTTGGTTCGTAATTTGACAACATTGAAGTAAATATGATGTGAAAAAGGTCCACTTTTTGGACAAAACCCCCTTTCCCTAGGCTGGCTACAGGCCTGTGGAATATATGAGGGCGAAACGCTCAAATGCATGGAAATGGAATTGAATCTCAATCTCAACAGAGAGAGACAAATCTGTGTCCGAGTCTCACGATGAAGAGTTTCATTGTGTCGAACCGCCACCTGATGTCCAATTCAACATCTGGCTCCTGAACGGCATCGATTCAGGTGATCAGAAGCAAACATCTGTCCGGCTTCACAGAGCAGATCTGGGAACGCTAATCTCACACACACTAAATATAGACGCCTCTGGATGCCGTCCAGACACTTCTGGAGCAGGAGCGCTTCCAGCTGATTATCAGAGAGAAGCCTTTCCAAACAACAAACCCAAGCGGCGTCTCTAAATACTGAGGGCTCACGGACCCCGAGACAGGGCCGGGTTTAGTGATTTGAGGGCCCCAGGCAAAATACAGGAATGGGGCCCTTTACAATTGCACATTTACAACCTTGAGGTTATTTTCACTGTTGTGATGATTGCTGCCGCACGTTCCCCACACATTTAAATTATTACATAAGAATTATTTCAACCAAAAATGAAGTGCACTCAAAAAATAATTATATGCAATTCATCTTGATTTAAAGGGTTAGTTCACCCAAAAATGATGTGATGTCGTTCGACACCCGTCAGACCTCCGTTCATCTTCAGACACAAATGAAGATATTTTAGTGTAAATCTGATGCTCTGAAAGGCCTCCATTGGCTCAACTTTACACTCTCAAGACCCTTAAAAGACACTAAAGACTAAAGTTACAAAGTCCATCTCACTACAGCGGCTCTACAATAACTTTATGAATCGGCGAGAATAGTTTCTGTGCGCAAAAAAAAAACTAAATAACGACTTATATAGTGATGACGATTTCAAAACACGGCCTCATGAAGCTTCGAAGCGTTATGAATCAGTGAGTCGAATCATGATTCGGATCGCGTGTCAAACCGCCAAACTGCTGAATCGACTCACTGATTCATAACGCTCCAAACCACTGAATCGACTCACTGATTCATAACGCTCCAAACCGCTGAATCGACTCACTGATTCATAATGCTCCAAACCACTGAATCGACTCACTGATTCATAACGCTCCAAACGGCTGAATCGACTCACTAATTCATAACGCTCCAAACCACTGAATCGACTCACTGCTCCAAACCGCTGAATCGACTCACTGATTCATAACGCTCCAAACCACTGAATCGACTCACTGATTCATAACGCTCCAAACCACTGAATCGACTCACTGATTCATAACGCTCCAAACCACTGATTCGACTCACTGATTCATAACGCTCCAAACCGCTGAATCGACTCACTGATTCATAATGCTCCAAACCACTGAATCGACTCACTGATTCATAACGCTCCAAACCGCTGAATCGACTCACTGCTCCAAACCGCTGAATCGACTCACTGATTCATAACGCTCCAAACCACTGAATCGACTCACTGATTCATAACGCTCCAAACCACTGAATCGACTCACTGATTCATAACGCTCCAAACCACTGAATCGACTCACTGATTCATAACGCTCCAAACCACTGATTCGACTCACTGATTCATAATGCTCTGAACCGCTGAATCGACTCACTGATTCATAACGCTTCGAAGCTTCATGAGGCCGTGTTTTGAAATCGTCATCACTATATAAGTCGTTATTTAGGGTTTTTTTGCGCACAGAAACTATTCTCGTCTTCATAAAGTTATTGTAGAGCCGCTGTAGTGAGATGGACTTTGTAACTTTAGTCTTTAGTGTCTTTTAAGGGTCTTGAGAGTGTAAAGTGCATTGAGCCAATGGAGGCCTTTCAGAGCATCAGATTTACACTAAAATATCTTCATTTGTGTCTGAAGATGAACGGAGGACTGACGGGTGTCCAACCACATGAGGGTCAGTCATTAATGACACAATTTACATTTTTGGCTGAACTAACACTTTAACACAATTATATCAGGTTTCTGGTTTAAATGTAATCGATTCATGTTAAACTGACTTAAAACCGTCACTCTTTGACATAACTTGATGTTTTCATTTTGAAATAACATGTTTCAATCAAGTAACCCAATCAAACAAGACTTTCACTTCCCATCATGCTTTGCAAAGGGGCTGAATTCGGAGAGTAAATGTTTAAATAAAGAGCTAGTTGATGTGTTTTTAACAACACTGAAAAAAATGATTCATTGAATTTACTCAATTTTTTTATCGTAAGTGGTTGCAATCAATTTATTTTATCTCAATTTAAACAAAAACACATGCAATTCCCATAGAACCAAATCATTTTTTTAAATTAAAATCAAAAAACTAAATTTAAATTATTTAAACGAGCACAAATTAATTATGCTTAATTTAATCGGGCCATAATCATTTTTTTCAGTGAAGATGAGAAAATGGAGAGACTTTTTAAAGCTTAATGTTTTATATTTAAAAGTTAGTGTTTTGTTAGTGTTTGTGGAGGTTATAATGGTGAAGTGTGGAGTGTGTGCTTGGGCTGAGGACCTGCTAATAACAGTTAAAGTTGTTTTAATAATAATAAAACAACTACTTCGGGCCATGGTTGTAACAAAACCATCTTCTGGCTAGCCAATAAGACCTTGTAAAAGGTTTTGTAAATTATTGAAAAAATTATGTAAATTATTAAAAAATTGAAAAGTATTTCACTAAATAAAAATAATCAATTAAACTGGATTATTTGTTTTGGTGAGTTTTTTATATTCATTTTAGAATAATTAAATTGAATAGTTTTGAACAAAATTAAGAACGTTAAATGGCATTGAATTAACCTTATGTAAAAAAAAAAAACGTAAGTTTACTGAAATAAACAATTTTAATTAAATTTAAAAACGATAAACATAATACACACTGTTGCTCCGTATTTAATTATAACTTCAGATGCATGACATGTTCATTTGTAGAGCCCTATGAAATAAAATTTTTTTTTCTTCAAATTCCGGGAAAAAAATGTCCAGATTCTTTTTTTTTTAATTCTGGATCAAAAAGCATGTCTAATTAATTGAAATCATGAAACTTGTTTGATTTAACAACAATTTATTAAAAGAATAAAAAAATTGTTTTATGTATTTAAATTTTTTTTGGTAATCAAATGAAGGCATACAACATGTATATTTTATTCCAATGAAAATCAAACAAAGCTTTCATTTTTGTATTTGATTTCCGCGATGAACAAAACGCAGACGGAATCGCGGAATCCAGTCATAAAACTGGAATTTACTGTTTAACACAGAATTTGCCAAATTTTGGATGATTAAATCCAATGCAAGTCAGCACACTTCAATCAAATATCGATATGGACTAATAGTGTATGTGCGTCATTCATTCCATGACATCGCGTTTTTATGAATGGATTCTGTGATCCTATACGCGTTTTCAGAACCGCGGGGTAACACTTTAGAATAATGGTCATTAGTTAACATTAGTTAACTACATTAGTTAACATTAACTAATAATGAACTGCTCTTATAAAGTGTTTATTAATCTTTGTTAATGTTAATTTCAACATTTACTAATGCATTATTAAAATCTTGTTAAGTTAATGCAGTGTGAACTAACATGAACAAACCATGAACTGCTGTATTTATATTAACTAACGTTAACAAAGATGAACAAATACAGTAACAAATGCACTGCTCATGGTTAGTTCATGTTAGTTAATACTAGGGATGCAACAATACAGTTAGTCCACGGTTCAATACATACCTCGGTTTTTAACCACGGTTTTCGGTTCGGTTTTTTGCTATTCTATTCTTAGGCGACAGGAACAGCAAGAGTTTAAGGAGAAAAAAGACTATTTTTTATTGCAATGCTCTTTCTTTATTTTACTTAAAAGAATTGAAAAACCTTACTTAAACTTAGAACTTGAGTTTTAAAAAAAACCTTGTACACATTCCTAGTGTATTGTATAATATAAAATAAATATATATAAAGATTTACACTGGCAGCTCAGAGCTGTACAGCAGCATTTAAGTATGAAATTGAATGAATAAATGTAAAAATAAAACACTACATAGACTTCACTATAAAATATACATTGATTCTTATTAAAGCTACTGTATTAAAGTTCTTCAGTCAAGTGCATTGAGGGATTTTCTCTTTGTCTTTTGTTGTTGTATTAACATTAAAGGGATAGTTCACTCAAAAATTTTAATTCTGTCATCGAGAAATGAATACAGGTTTGGAACAATATTAGAGTGAGTAAATAATGACATAAATTTAGAGGTGAACTGTCCCTTTAAGGACGGCGTGTTCACTATAGGCTGCGCTGCTGTCAATGAAAGACCTGCACACATCTAATATACAGACACACGCGATTTTACTTTCACTTTAGACTTATCCAACTGTGTTTATGTAAACCTTGTGTGTATTTGACAGTATTAGCGCAGTAAGACGACTACTTAGTCCAGTATTCACGTGTTTGACAGGCGTTTAGTGCGCGCGCTCTGAACAGCGCATATTAAAATCGCGCACGCGAATGAACCGGCAAGGCTTTAAAACTCATGCAAATAATGAACTTTCGTGATTGTGAATAACTATAGTGTTCCGTGAGTATAACTCTACCACTAACGTGTAATGTGAATTTATGTTGCGTTGTTCAGGGATTGGGATGGAGGAAAATGATAGAATTTGCAGAAAAATTATTAATTCAATGCAAAACCGAAAAACCGCAATTCACAAGCGCGTATTGAACCGTGAATGCCGTACCGAACGGTTCAATATTATATTGAGAATTGTGGCATCCCTAGTTAATACATTAACTAATGTTAACTAATGACCATTATTCTAAAGTGTTACCAATCACAGAAATCATGAGGCCCTACACTTTCTGCAAGATGCACGTTCAACGTGTCGTGGTAATGACAATCCGCGCTGAACGCATATCGTATATAAAAAGCATTTTCGGGGGCCCTTGGCTTTCGGGGGCCCCAAGCGGTCGCCTACCTTTGCCTAATGGTAAGTCCGCCCCTGCACCGAGATCAAGTGTGAGGGTGTTCTGATCCGACCAGCTGATTGTGGATGTTCTCTGTGTGGGTCGTCCCTCAGATGAATCAGAAAAGCAATACTGAGGCCATTAGCCGCGGTAAACCCATCACGCACTGACCTATCTGGACTCAGATTCGTCCGTCCCGATTGATCACGCTTTATTACCTTTAAGGTGCTTAAGAGAAACGTCTTATCACTGGCATTACAGACGCTCGTTCAATGATGAGGTCCTGTTCGTAATTCAGATAAAATCCTCTATTTAATGATCATTCTGTCATCGCTCACTCGCCCTCATGGCTAAAATCAAAGTAAAAGAAAGATTATTAATGTACACACTATAGAGCCAGAAGTGTTGAGCCGCTCCTCCTCATCCCTGAGTTCAGGTTAGTAAGTGTTCAGGTTAGTAAGAGTTCAGGTTAGTAAGAGTTCAGATTAGTAAGAGTTCAGGTTAGTTAAGATTAGTAAGAGTTCAGGTTAGTAAGAGTTCAGGTTAGTAAGAGTTCAGGTTTGTAAGAGTTCAGGTTAGTAAGAGTTCAGGTTTGTAAGAGTTCAGGTTAGTAAGTGTTCAGGTTAGTAAGAGTTCAGGTTAGTAAGAGTTCAGGTTAGTAAGAGTTCAGGTTTGTAAGAGTTCAGGTTAGTAAGTGTTCAGGTTAGTAAGATTTCAGGTTAGTAAGAGTTCAGGTTAGTAAGTGTTCAGGTTAGTAAGTGTTCAGGTTAGTAAGAGTTCAGGTTAGTAAGAGTTCAGGTTAGTAAGAGTTCAGGTTTGTAAGAGTTCAGGTTAGTAAGAGTTCAGGTTAGTAAGAGTTCAGGTTAGTAAGAGTTCAGGTTTGTAAGAGTTCAGGTTAGTAAGAGTTCAGGTTTGTAAGAGTTCAGGTTAGTAAGTGTTCAGGTTTGTAAGAGTTCAGGTTAGTAAGAGTTCAGGTTAGTAAGAGTTCAGGTTAGTAAGAGTTCAGGTTTGTAAGAGTTCAGGTTAGTAAGTGTTCAGGTTAGTAAGAGTTCAGGTTAGTAAGAGTTCAGGTTAGTAAGAGTTCAGGTTTGTAAGAGTTCAGGTTAGTAAGTGTTCAGGTTAGTAAGATTTCAGGTTAGTAAGAGTTCAGGTTAGTAAGTGTTCAGGTTAGTAAGTGTTCAGGTTAGTAAGAGTTCAGGTTAGTAAGAGTTCAGGTTAGTAAGAGTTCAGGTTTGTAAGAGTTCAGGTTAGTAAGAGTTCAGGTTAGTAAGAGTTCAGGTTTGTAAGAGTTCAGGTTAGTAAGAGTTCAGGTTTGTAAGAGTTCAGGTTAGTAAGTGTTCAGGTTTGTAAGAGTTCAGGTTAGTAAGAGTTCAGGTTAGTAAGAGTTCAGGTTAGTAAGAGTTCAGGTTTGTAAGAGTTCAGGTTAGTAAGTGTTCAGGTTAGTAAGATTTCAGGTTAGTAAGAGTTCAGGTTAGTAAGTGTTCAGGTTAGTAAGAGTTCAGATTAGTAAGAGTTCAGGTTAGTTAAGATTAGTAAGAGTTCAGGTTAGTAAGAGTTCAGGTTAGTAAGAGTTTGGGTTAGTAAGGGTTCGGGTTAGTAAGAGTTCAGGTTAGTAAGAGTTCAGGTCTGTAAGAGTTCAGGTTAGTAAGAGTTCAGATTAGTAAGAGTTCTGGTTAGTAAGAGTTCAGGATAGTAAGAGTTCAGGTTAGTAAGAGTTCAGGTTAGTAAGTGTTCAGGTTAGTAAGAGTTCAGGTTAGTAAGTGTTCAGGTTAGTAAGGGTTCAGGTTAGTAAGAGTTCAGGTTAGTTAGAGTTCAGGTTAGTAAGAGTTCAGGTTAGTAAGGGTTCAGGTTAGTTAGAGTTCAGGTTAGTAAGGGTTCAGGTTAGTAAGGGTTCAGGTTAGTAAGAGTTCAGGTTAGTTAGAGTTCAGGTTAGTAAGTGTTCAGGTTAGTAAGAGTTCAGGTTAGTAAGTGTTCAGGTTAGTAAGAGTTCAGGTTAGTAAGTGTTCAGGTTAGTAAGGGTTCAGGTTAGTAAGGGTTCAGGTTAGTAAGAGTTCAGGTTAGTAAGAGTTTAGGTTAGTAAGTGTTCAGGTTAGTAAGTGTTCAGGTTAGTAAGGGTTCAGGTTAGTAAGAGTTAAGTTTAGTAAGAGTTCAGGTTAGTAAGGGTTCAGGTTAGTAAGAGTTCAGGTTAGTAAGAGTTCAGGTTAGTTAGAGTTCAGGTTAGTAAGAGTTCAGGTTAGTTAGAGTTCAGGTTAGTTAGAGTTCAGGTTAGTAAGAGTTAAGGTTAGTTAGAGTTCAGGTTAGTAAGAGTTCAGGTTAGTTAGAGTTCAGGTTAGTAAGAGTTCAGGTTAGTAAGAGTTCAGGTTTGTAAGAGTTCAGGTTAGTAAGAGTTCAGATTAGTAAGGGTTCAGGTTAGTAAAGGTTTGGGTTAGTAAGGGTTTGGGTTAGTAAGAGTTCAGGTTAGTAAAGGTTCAGGTTAGTAAGAGTTCAGATTAGTAAGAGTTCAGGTTAGTAAAGGTTTGTGTTAGTAAGGGTTTGGGTTAGTAAGAGTTCAGGTTAGTTAGAGTTCAGGTTAGTAAGAGTTCAGGTTAGTTAGAGTTCAGGTTAGTAAGAGTTCAGGTTAGTAAGGGTTCAGGTTAGTAAAGGTTTGGGTTAGTAAAGGTTTGGGTTAGTAAGAGTTCAGGTTAGTAAGAGTTCAGGTTTGTAAGAGTTCAGGTTTGTAAGAGTTCAGGTTAGTAAGAGTTCAGATTAGTAAAGGTTTGGGTTAGTAAGGGTTTGGGTTAGTAAGAGTTCAGGTTAGTAAAGGTTCAGGTTAGTAAGAGTTCAGATTAGTAAGAGTTCAGGTTAGTAAGAGTTCAGGTTAGTAAGAGTTCAGGTTAGTAATGGGTTTGTGTTAGTAAGGGTTTGGGTTAGTAAGAGTTCAGGTTAGTAAGAGTTCAGATTAGTAAGAGTTCAGGTTAGTAAGAGTTCAGATTAGTAAGAGTTCAGGTTAGTAAAGGTTTGTGTTAGTAAGGGTTTGGGTTAGTAAGAGTTCAGGTTAGTAAGAGTTCAGGTTAGTAAGAGTTCAGGTTAGTAAGAGTTCAGGTTAGTAAGAGTTCAGGTTAGTAAGGGTTCAGGTTAGTAAAGGTTTGGGTTAGTAAAGGTTTGGGTTAGTAAGAGTTCAGGTTAGTAAGAGTTCAGGTTAGTAAGAGTTCAGGTTAGTAAAGGTTTGTGTTAGTAAGGGTTTGGGTTAGTAAGAGTTCAGGTTAGTAAGAGTTCAGGTTAGTAAGAGTTCAGGTTAGTAAGAGTTCAGGTTAGTAAGAGTTCAGGTTAGTAAGGGTTCAGGTTAGTAAAGGTTTGGGTTAGTAAAGGTTTGGGTTAGTAAGAGTTCAGGTTAGTAAGAGTTCAGGTTAGTAATGGGTTTGTCAGTCGAACGTCTGTTAGGGAGCATCAGAATAAAGTATTAGCCGTTGTAGTTTTGTGGGATGTGAGATATTTAACAGTGTTGAAGTGTTTGGTGATCAGTTCTCTCTGCTGATGAAGGACTACAGAGGGTCTTTAACAAAACGGCACATTAGTGAAGCCGAGGCTGTTTCCACCTCGCCCTGCTCAATGGAGCAACATCTCCACATCTGCTGAAATCTGAAGAGGAGGCGAGATCTCTATTACACTACTGACATAAAACACATGCAAAATCAATATCTGCCAATAATATGATCAACGCTCAGTAGTTCTCAAACATTTGATGATTGACAGATGAACAAATAAACCTTCAAACTTTATAATAAATTATGTCCAGCTGAAATATTACTAACAATATCAAAGAAAATTCGGATTTCAGATCATAAAGACACGATCTGAAGGACTGGAGAGTGTGTGTGTGTGTGTGTGTGTGTGTCAATCAGATCCTCTTCATTATTTAAAGAAACGTGTGTATCTATGAGCTTTAAAGGGCTTTTTAAAATAATAGAAATATGAAAGCAGATTACATCTGTTCTGGACGTTTGATCTATAATAAACACCTGCGACAGACGGGTCATGTTTAATCTGTGATCTCCGCTTGAAAAGGTCTTCGTCTCGGAGAACCAACAAAAAGACGAATGGCCGAACGGATGCACTGACAACACTGGGCGTGATTCTTCTCTCTCTGTGTGTGTGTGTGTGTGTGTGTGTGTGTGTGTGTGTGGTGGCGTTTGGTTAATAATGCCCTGACCGTTTCATTATAGTAATCAGAGAGCGATCGGCCGGCGCTGGCAGAATGAGTGAGAGCTCACACACTCGCCTCATTAACTCACACACACACACACACACACACACACTCACACACACACTCACACACACACTCTCGCAACAAATTGGAATTGCCTTTTGCGGTCGGTGGCCCCGACAAAACACACACCCACCTTCTCCTCTCTCTCTCTCTCTCTCTCTCTCTCTCTCTCTCTCTCTCTCTCTCTCTCTCTCGGCCATGGCTAACCCCAATGGTCTTTATTTTTGGTCCAAAATATATCAGTAAAAAAGAGGTTCTTGTTTTGATAATTTTTTTATTTGGATTTTATTTTTTTATTTTTTTATTTTATTTTTTTTTTAAATGGCAAAAGGGTTGTCACGTAAAGGGAAAATGAATGACATTTGCAAATGGGTTGTTTTAACCCAGCGAATGGGTTATTTTAACCCAGCAATTGGGTTGTTTTAACCCAGAGAATGGGTTGTTTTAACCCAGCGAATGGGTTGTTTTAACCCAGCAATTGGGTTGTTTTAACCCAGCAATTGGGTTGTTTTAACCCAGCAATTGGGTTGTTTTAACCCAGTGAATGGGTTGTTTTAACCCAGAGAATGGGTTGTTTTAACCCAGCAATTGGGTTGTTTTAACCGAGTGAATGGGTTGTTTTAACCCAGAGAATGGTTTGTTTTAACCCAGCAATTGGGTTGTTTTAACCCAGTGAATGGGTCGTTTTAACCCACCGGTTGGGTTATTTTAACCCAGTGAATGGGTCGTTTTAACCCAGCGATTGGGTTGTTTTAACCCAGTGAATGGGTCGTTTTAACCCAGTGAATGGGTCGTTTTAACCCAGCGATTGGGTTGTTTTAACCCAGTGAATGGGTCGTTTTAACCCACCGGTTGGGTTATTTTAACCCAGTGAATGGGTCGTTTTAACCCAGCGATTGGGTTGTTTTAACCCAGTGAATGGGTCATTTTAACCCAGCGATTGGGTTGTTTTAACCCAGTGAATGGGTCGTTTTAACCCACCGGTTGGGTTATTTTAACCCAGTGAATGAGTTTATTTAACCCAGTGAATGGGTCGTTTTAACCCACCGGTTGGGTTGTTTTAACTCAGCGAATGGGTTGTTTAAAGTGAAGTGAAGTGACATGTGGCCAAGTAATGGCCCATACTTGGAATTTGTGCTCTGCATTTAACCCATCCAAGTGCACACACACACACAGTAGTGAACACACACCCGGAGCAGTGGGCAGCCATATTGCTGCGGCGCCTGGGGAGCGATTGGGGGTTTGGTGCCTTGCTCATGGGTCACCTCAGAGCGCTGGTATTCACTCCCACCGACAACTCCTGCCGGACCTGAGACTCGAACCCGCAACCTTAGTCCGCAAGTCCGACTCTCTAACCATTAGGCCACGACTGCCCCACTTTAGTGAATGGGTTGTGTTAACCCAGCGAATGGGTCATTTTAACCCAGCGGTTGGGTTGTTTTAACCGAGTGAATGGGTTGTTTTAACCCAGCGGTTGGGTTGTTTTAAACCAGTGAACGGGTCATTTTAACCCAGCGGTTAGGTTGTTTTAACCCAGTGAATGGGTCATTTTAACCCAGCTGTTGGGTTGTTTTAACCGAGTGAATGGGTTGTTTTAACCCAGCGGTTGGGTTGTTTTAAACCAGTGAACGGGTCATTTTAACCCAGCGGTTAGGTTGTTTTAACCCAGTGAATGGGTCATTTTAACCCAGCTGTTGGGTTGTTTTAACCCAAAGAATGGGTCGTTTTAACCCAGCGGTTGGGTTGTTTTAACCCAGCGAATGGGTCATTTTAACCCAGTGGTTGGGTTGTTTTAACCCAGTGAACGGGTTGTTTTAACCCAGCGGTTGGGTTGTTTTAAACCAGTGAACGGGTCATTTTAACCCAGCGGTTAGGTTGTTTTAACCCAGTGAATGGGTCATTTTAACCCAGCTGTTGGGTTGTTTTAACCCAAAGAATGGGTCGTTTTAACCCAGCGGTTGGGTTGTTTTAACCCAGTTAATGGGTTGTTTTAACCCAGCGAATGGGTTGTTTTAACCCAGCAATTGGGTTGTTTTAACCCAGTGAATGGGTTGTTTTAACTCAGCGAATGGGTCATTTTAACCCAGCGGTTGGGTTGTTTTAACCCAGTGAATGGGTCATTTTAACCCAGCCGTTGGGTTGTTTTAACCCAGCCGTTGGGTTGTTTTAACCCAGTTAATGGGTTGTTTTAACCCAGCAATTGGGTTGTTTTAACCCAGTGAATGGGTTGTTTTAACTCAGCGAATGGGTCATTTTAACCCAGCGGTTGGGTTGTTTTAACCCAGTGAATGGGTAATTTTAACCCAGCGGTTGGGTTGTTTTAACCCAGCGAATGGGTTGTTTTAACCCAGCAATTGGGTTGTTTTAACCCAGTGAATGGGTTGTTTTAACTCAGCGAATGGGTCATTTTAACCCAGCGGTTGGGTTGTTTTAACCCAGTGAATGGGTCATTTTAACCCAGCCGTTGGGTTGTTTTAACCCAGCCGTTGGGTTGTTTTAACCCAGTTAATGGGTTGTTTTAACCCAGCAATTGGGTTGTTTTAACCCAGTGAATGGGTTGTTTTAACTCAGCGAATGGGTCATTTTAACCCAGCGGTTGGGTTGTTTTAACCCAGTGAATGGGTAATTTTAACCCAGCGGTTGGGTTGTTTTAACCCAGTGAATGGGTTGTTTTAACCCAGTGAATGGGTCGTTTTAACCCAGCGGTTGGGTTGTTTTAACCCAGTTAATGGGTTGTTTTAACCCAGCGAATGGGTTGTTTTAACCCAGCAATTGGGTTGTTTTAACCCAGTAAATGGATTGTTTTAACTCAGCGAATGGGTCATTTTAACCCAGTGGTTGGGTTGTTTTAACCCAGTGAATGGGTTGTTTTAACCCAGTGGTTGGGTTGTTTTAACCCACTGAATGGGTTGTTTTAACCCAGCGGTTGGGTTAAATGTTTGCTTAAAACAACCCAATCGCTGGGTTAAAACAACCCAATGCTGGGTTAGTCCATTTTCAACCCAACCTGGGTTGTTGTTAACCCAGCATTTTTTAGAGTGTGATTTTTATAATAAATGCTGATGGATAATCAACTGCTTCAGTCCAGTTGAAAAATGACTAACAATCTCAAAATATTCTTATGTTTACTTGATCAAAATCAGATTTCAGATCAATAAGACACGAGCTGAAGGACGTTTGACCAGTTAAATCATCTTCATCATTTAGAAGCATCACACATTCATGAATGAAATATGATACAGCAGCTTTATAGAGTTAAAGATCTGGCTTTTTAAAATAATATTCACCAACTGGAAAGAGTTCAGAATTAACCAGTTCATCCCCTCAAACCACAGCGAATGATTTCCATATTTCAGAAGTGTGTTTAATATCTGATCCAGTGTTTATGAAGACACGTGTGATGATGAGGACGTGAACACGTGACCCACCTTCATCCGAGTGTGGACTCATTATCATATCCTGATTCCTCCAGCACATCATTAGCACACGCGTGTGCGGCGGAGGAACGGCACACTGTTTGTGGCCTGTGGGAAAATACACACACACACACACACACACACACACACACACACACACACACACACACACACACACATTTGAAATGCGACTCTGGCAAACGTCAAGCTCTCCAGCGTGAGCAGATGAAGCGGCTTTGATGAAGACGCTCCGGTTACACATGATTGACAGCTGTCACTCACACTTTCGGCCCAGGATAA
>NC_137110.1:51617346-51629846 GCF_949357685.1 Gobio gobio | reverse complement strand
TAGAACAGCTTTGGGATGAATTAGAGCGGAGACTGAGAGCCAGGCCTTCTCGTCCAACATCACTAATGAAGAATCCCCATAAACACACTCCTAAACCTTGAGGAAAGAAGAGCAGAAGAGCTGAAGCTGTTAGAGCTGCAACTCCAGATTAAAGATGAAGAATGGGATGGCATTAAAGCTCATGAGTGTGTGAAGGCAGGCCGCACAACACTTCTGGTGATATAGTGTAGATGTATATAAACAGCTGAATATATTTACTAAAACATCTTAAATCTATAATAATATGCCCCATCAATGAAAAATTCTGAATGCAAGAATCATTGAATCGATTAATTGAATCAGAATTTTGAATTTATTCACTGAATCAGAGGTTTGAATTGATTCACTGAATCAGAGGTTTGCATTGATTCACTGAATCAGAGGTTTGAATCGATTCACTGAATCAGAGGTTTGAATCGATTCACTGAATCAGAGGTTTGAATCGATTAATTGAATCAGAGGTTTGAATTGATTCACTGAATCAGAGGTTTGAATCGATTAACTGAATCAGAGGTTTGAATCGATTAATTGAATCAGAGGTTTGAATTGATTAACTGAATCAGATGTTCGAATCGATTCACTGAATCAGAGGTTTGAATCGATTAATTGAATCAGAGGCTTGAATTGATTAACTGAATCAGAGGTTTGAATCGATTAATTGAATCAGAGGTTTGAATTGATTCACTGAATCAGAGGTTTGAATCGATTAATTGAATCAGTGGTTTGAATTGATTCACTGAATCAGAGGTTTGAATTGATTCACTGAATCAGAGGTTTGAATTGATTAATTTAATCAGATGTTTGAATTGATTCACTGAATCAGAGGTTTGAATCGATTAATTGAATTAGAGGTTTGAATCGATTAACTGAATCAGAGGTTTGAATCGATTAATTGAATCAGTGGTTTGAATTGATTCACTGAATCAGAGGTTTGAATCGATTAATTGAATCAGAGGTTTGAATTGATTCACTGAATCAGAGGTTTGAATCGATTAATTGAATCAGTGGTTTGAATTGATTCACTGAATCAGAGGTTTGAATTGATTCACTGAATCAGAGGTTTGAATTGATTAATTTAATCAGATGTTTGAATTGATTCACTGAATCAGAGGTTTGAATCGATTAATTGAATTAGAGGTTTGAATTTATTCACTGAATCAGAGGTTTGAATCGATTAATTGGATCAGAGGTTTGAATCGATTAATTGAATCAGAGGTTTGAATCGATTAATTGAATCGGAGGTTTGAAACGCTTAATTGAATCAGAGGTTTGAATTGACTCACTGAATTAGAGGTTTGAATCGATTAATTGAATTAGAGGTTTGAATCAATTAATTGAATTAGAGGTTTGAATCAATTAATTGAATCAGAGGTTTGAATTGATTAATTGAATCAGATGTTTGAATTGATTCACTGAATCTGATGTTTGAATTGATTCACTGAATCAGAGGTTTGAATCGATTAGTTTAATCAGAGGTTTGAATCGATTAACTGAATCAGAGGTTTGAATCGATTCATTGAATCAGTGGTTTGAATTGATTCACTGAATCAGAGGTTTGAATCGATTAATTGGATCAGATGTTTGAATCGATTAATTGAATCAGAGGTTTGAATCGATTAATTGAATCAGAGGTTTGAAACGCTTAATTGAATCAGAGGTTTGAATCGATTAATTGAATTAGAGGTTTGAATCAATTAATTGAATTAGAGGTTTGAATCAATTAATTGAATCAGAGGTTTGAATTGATTAATTGAATCAGATGTTTGAATTGATTCACTGAATCTGATTTTTGAATTGATTCACTGAATCAGAGGTTTGAATCGATTAATTGAATTAGAGGTTTGAATTTATTCACTGAATCAGAGGTTTGAATCGATTAATTGAATCAGAGGTTTGAAACGATTAATTGAATCAGAGGTTTGAATCGATTAATTGAATCAGAGGTTTGAATTGATTCATTGAAATGGACAGTCTGAACTGATTCACAGAACTTGAAAATGAAACTTTTCAACTCTAATTTTTCTCTTCCTAAAATCCAATGTTATTAAAACATCTCTGTCTGACGTCCTCATCAAGCTGGTTCTTGTTAAATACAATTAAATCAATCAAAATTAGATGAAAACTTGAACTTAGGGTTAGAGTGGCAACTGACAGAAACAAAGTAAGTTTAAGCGCCGTAAAAATATATGATCAATATATTGTTCGGTATAAGATATGACAACATCTTTTTGCCTTTACTCATCAAAATAAGTTATGAAATTTTCAACTTTTTTATGTTATACAAGATTCAACTCATCAAGTCAGTTTAATGTAAGTTGAAATTACTTAGACATCCAATTTGATTGTACTTAAAAATTGAAATAAAAATACGCTAAATAGAAATATTTAAAGAAAAAAAAAATAATAAAATGACAAAAGTACATTTGGACAACAAAATTACTAAAACTTAAACAAAAAAAAATGAAAATATAAAAATAAAAGCCAATTTATTAATAAAAATATTAATAAACACTATACTAATAATACTAACATAACACTGATTTTCATACTTAAACTACAGTCTAGAAAAGTAAAAATACTAGTGCTGGGGGAAAATTAATCGTGATTAATCGCATCCAAAAGAAAAGTTTGTGTTTACATAATATATGTGTGTGTACTGTGTATAATTATTATGTATATATAAATACACACACATGCATGTATATATTTAAGAATTTTTTTATATTTTTACAAAAAAAAGTATATTTATATATGACATAAATTATATATACAATATGTAAATGCAAATATTTCTTAAATATATACATGCATGTATGTGTATTTATACACAGTACACACACACATATATTATGTAAACACAAACTTTTCTTTTGGATGCGATTAATAACGATACATTTTTCCCCAGCACTAAAAAAGACATAAAAAGTGTGTTAAAATCATCGAGATATTCATGATGTTGTTATTTCTTTTACATTTGATTATGAATATAGTGATTTTCTGTTTAACAGAGAAACCGAAACCTTTGCTTATACTTGATCATATTTGTCCGTTTCACAGATGAGGCTTAATCTAGTCCAAGACTAAAATGCATGTTTGCTCTGTTTTAACTGAAAGCGTTTCTTAAATATGTCAGTGCGCTCAACAGTAATGATTTTACTCAGGCATGTTTATTAAAGTTAAATATCCTGATGCTCTAATCTGAGCCCTGTCTGTGAAACCGGGCCATTGTGTTTGATGTCCAGGAGCAACAGGTCACTTTAATGACTTCATATCCAGCTTGTCTTTTGTAATAAAGGATAGTTTTTACCGCAGGGACGCCGTGTGTCGGGCAGCATCTCACACTGATGGTGGAAGGTGACCCTGTGAGAGAGTGTGTGTGACGGAAACAGAGCAAAGGCTCCGACAGCGGCCACCTGGAGAGACAGAAGAGAGAGAGAGAGAGAGAGAGAGAGAGAGAGAGAGAGAGAGAGAGAGAGAGAGAGAGAGAGAGAGAGAGAGTGTTTTAAAGGGGACTTATTATGCCCCTTTTCACAAGAAGTATTATAAGTCTCAGTGTCTCCAGAATGTTTCAGCTCAAAATACCCCACAGATCATTTATTACACCATGTTGGCCATTTTTGACTGTAAGGAAAAACATGCGGTTTTCGTGCATGTCTCTTTAAATGCAAATGAGCTGCTGCCCCCTATCCAGAAGAGGGCGGAGCCTGCACAGCAAACTCTTGGATTTGATGATCATCTCTTTCGCGCTCACATGACATTGCAGTTCTTCATCATCATGAGAGTTTATGATCTGCATGCGTTTTAAAGCCATATCAGTCTGAACTTCTGATATATGGTTTTCTGAGCGCGCACACACACACACACACACACACACACACACACACACACACACACACACACACACACCTGAAGCATGCGCACAGAAAAGCTGGATGTCAGCCAATCCAAGCCCAACTAAGTTCTCTTTCACGTCTTATTGCGCTTAAGCAGTCGTGTGCGGGGTCTATGCTAATAGGGTGGAGTCTGTCAGCAGTCGTGGGCGGGGTCTATGCTAATAGGGTGGAGTCTGTCAGCAGTCGTGGGCGGGGTCTATGCTAATAGGGTGGAGTCCATCAGCAGTCATGGGTGGGGTCTATGCTAATAGGGTGAAGTCTGTCAGCAGTCGTGGGCGGGGTCTATGCTAATAGGGCGGAGTCCATCAGCAGTCGTGGGTGGGGTCTATGCTAATAGGGTGGAGTCTGTAAGCAGTCGTGGGTGGGGTCTATGCTAATAGGGTGGAGTCCATCAGCAGTCGTGGGTGGGGTCTATGCTAATAGGGTGGAGTCCATCAGCAGTCGTGGGCGGGGTCTATGCTAATAGGGTGGAGTCTGTAAGCAGTCGTGGGTGGGGTCTATGCTAATAGGGTGGAGTCTGTAAGCAGTCGTGGGTGGGGTCTATGCTAATAGGGTGGAGCCTGTCAGCAGTCGTGGGGGGGGTCTATGCTAATAGGGTGGAGTCTGTAAGCAGTCGTGGGTGGGGTCTATGCTAATAGGGTGGAGTCTGTAAGCAGTCGTGGGTGGGGTCTATGCTAATAGGGCAGAGTCTGTCAGCAGTCGTGGGGGGGGTCTATGCTAATAGGGTGGAGTCTGTAAGCAGTCGTGGGTGGGGTCTATGCTAATAGGGTGGAGTCTGTCAGCAGTCGTGGGTGGGGTCTATGCTAGTAGGGCAGAGTCTGTCAGCAGTCGTGGGGGGGGTCTATGCTAATAGGGTGGAGTCTGTAAGCAGTCGTGGGTGGGGTCTATGCTAGTAGGGCAGAGTCTGTCAGCAGTCATGGGCGGGGTCTATGCTAACTAATAGGGCGGAGTACATCAGCAGTCATGGGCGAGGTCTATGCTAACTAATAGGGCGCAGACAACAGCGGTCATGGGTGGGGTCTATGCTAATAGGGTGGAGTCCATCAGCAGTCATAGGCGGGGTCTATGCTAACTAATAGGGTGGAGTCCATCAGCAGTCATAGGCGGGGTCTATGCTAACTAATAGGGTGGAGTCCATCAGCAGTCATGGGCGGGGTCTATGCTAATAGGGCGCAGACAACAGCGGTCATGGGTGGGGTCTATGCTAATAGGGTGGAGTCCATCAGCAGTCATGGGCGGGGTCTATGCTAATAGGGTGGAGTCTGTCAGCAGTCATGGGCGGGGTCTATGCTAACTAATAGGGCGGAGTACATCAGCAGTCATGGGCGAGGTCTATGCTAACTAATAGGGCGGAGTACATCAGCAGTCATGGGCGGGGTCTATGCTAATAGGGCGTAGACAACAGCGGTCATGGGTGGGGTCTATGCTAATCGGGTGGAGTCCATCAGCAGTCATAGGCGGGGTCTATGCTAACTAATAGGGTGGAGTCCATCAGCAGTCGTGGGTGGGGTCTATGCTAATAGGGTGCAGACAACAGCGGTCATGGGTGGGGTCTATGCTAATAGGGTGGAGTCCATCAGCAGTCGTGGGTGGGGTCTATGCTTATAGGGCGCAGACAACAGCGGTCATGGGCGGGGTCTATGCTAATAGGGTGGAGTCGGTCAGCAGTCGTGGGTGGGGTCTATGCTTATAGGGCGCAGACAACAGCAGTCATGGGCGGGGTCTATGCTAATAGGGTGGAGTCGGTCAGCAGTAGTAGGCGGGGTCTATCCTAATAGGGTGGAGTCCGTCAGCAGTAGTAGACGGGGTCTATGCTAATAGGGTGGAGTCTGTCAGCAGTCGTGGGTGGGGTCTATGCTAATAGGGTGGAGTCGGTCAGCAGTCGTGGGTGGGGTCTATGCTAATAGGGTGGAGTCTGTAAGCAGTCGTGGGTGGGGTCTATGCTAATAGGGCGGAGTCCATCAGCAGTCGTGGGTGGGGTCTATGCTAATAGGGTGGAGTCTGTAAGCAGTCGTGGGTGGGGTCTATGCTAATAGGGTGGAGTCCATCAGCAGTCGTGGGTGGGGTCTATGCTAATAGGGTGGAGTCTGTAAGCAGTCGTGGGTGGGGTCTATGCTAATAGGGTGGAGTCTGTAAGCAGTCGTGGGTGGGGTCTATGCTAATAGGGCGGAGTCCATCAGCAGTCGTGGGCAGAGTCTATGCTAATAGGGTGGAGTCTGTAAGCAGTCGTGGGTGGGGTCTATGCTAATAGGGTGGAGTCTGTAAGCAGTCGTGGGTGGGGTCTATGCTAATAGGGCTGAGTCCATCAGCAGTCGTGGGTGGGGTCTATGCTAATAGGGTGGAGCCTGTCAGCAGTCGTGGGGGGGTCTATGCTAATAGGGTGGAGTCTGTAAGCAGTCGTGGGTGGGGTCTATGCTAATAGGGTGGAGTCTGTAAGCAGTCGTGGGTGGGGTCTATGCTAATAGGGCGGAGTCCATCAGCAGTCGTGGGTGGGGTCTATGCTAATAGGGTGGAGCCTGTCAGCAGTCGTGGGGGGGTCTATGCTAATAGGGTGGAGTCTGTAAGCAGTCGTGGGTGGGGTCTATGCTAATAGGGTGGAGTCTGTCAGCAGTCGTGGGTGGGGTCTATGCTAATAGGGTGGAGTCTGTCAGCAGTCGTGGGGGGGTCTATGCTAATAGGGTGGAGTCTGTAAGCAGTCGTGGGTGGGGTCTATGCTAATAGGGTGGAGTCTGTCAGCAGTCGTGGGTGGGGTCTATGCTAATAGGGTGGAGTCTGTCAGCAGTCGTGGGTGGGGTCTATGCTAACTAATAGGGCGGAGTACATCAGCAGTCATGGGCGGGGTCTATGCTAACTAATAGGGCGGAGTACATCAGCAGTCATGGGCGAGGTCTATGCTAACTAATAGGGCGCAGACAACAGCGGTCGTGGGTGGGGTCTATGCTAATAGGGTGGAGCCTGTCAGCAGTCGTGGGGGGGTCTATGCTAATAGGGTGGAGTCTGTAAGCGGTCATGGGTGGGGTCTATGCTAATAGGGTGGAGTCCATCAGCAGTCATAGGCGGGGTCTATGCTAACTAATAGGGTGGAGTCCATCAGCAGTCATGGACGGGGTCTATGCTAATAGGGCGCAGACAACAGCAGTCATGGGTGGGGTCTATGCTAATAGGGTGGAGTCCATCAGCAGTCGTGGGTGGGGTCTATGCTTATAGGGTGGAGTCTGTCAGCAGTCGTGGTTGGGGTCTATGCTAATAGGGCGGAGTCCATCAGCAGTCGTGGGTGGGGTCTATGCTAATAGGGCGGAGTCCATCAGCAGTCATGGGTGGGGTCTATGCTAATAGGGTGGAGTTTGTTAGCATTTGTGGGAGGGGGGGTCTATGCTAATAGGGCAGAGTCCATCAGCAGTCGTGGGCGGGGTCTATGCTAAAAGTGTGGAACTGCTTATGATTTATGGGGATTAAAGTGTGTATTTTTACCACTGTATGGTGGTTGTGTACACACACTGCTGACACACCTTTAAGTTTAAACACCATGTAAGTGCATTTTGCATAATAGGCCCCTTTAAATAAATCTAATTACTACACACTGACTAAACCTAACCAAACCCTTAAAGGAATACACACACACACACACACACACACACACACACACACACTATAACGTGTCTCTCATTACTCATGCAATTAAAGAGCTCAACGGACACATAAATAACCATCCAGCTTCATTCCCGGAGGATCTGCGGACAGATGGAGCAGGAACTCTCACACACAGGTCAAAGGTCGCGCGTCAGCACAAACCCAGTGTTCAGCGGATTGCAGATCTCCAGACACAACGAGAGAAGAAGCTGCTGTTCCGACTGCGGAGCGAGTTCAGATCCAGAAATCTGCAGTGCATGAAACGTGAAGGATCCAAAACCACTATTAATATAGCCTGAGTGTGTGAAAGAACTCATAGCATTCATAAATCAGCAGGAGGAAATACTTCCTGCAAGATTATGAAGTGCACATGAGGATTTATGAATAGACTGAAGCTGATGCTGGTGGGTCACATGACACACGCAGGACATCCATACTTAATAATACTCTATACAACACTCTTTTAACAGTCGTAAAGATTCAAAAGAAGTATCTACTCACAGAGTACGTGATTAGAGAGACAGTAAAAAGATTCTGGGGTGATTCAGCAGACGTCTGGCTCCGCCCACTGCCACACCCACTGGCTCCGCCCACTGCCACGCCCACTGCCACACCCACTGGCTCCGCCCACTGTCACACCCACTGGCTCCGCCCACTGCCACACCCACTGTCACACCCACTGCCCTGCCCACTCCAGCACAGGTGTCAATCATCTCAGTTAATGCATTAGTGTAGCTGTTCTCAACCTTTATCCACAACAATATCTACATTATCCATAAACAACCCCTTTTCTGGGTTAAAACAACCCAATCGCTGGGTTAAAACAACCCACTTGCTGGAGTGTAATTCATTTACATATAACAGATAACACTCATTTTTGTGTGAAAAAAAATCTTTATAAAATGGCCATGGAGTTTTAAGATTGTACTAATTCCCATGACTTTTAGAAATCACACTTTTAAAACTAGGATATCTCATTTATCCAGATTTTCCAAAATTACAAGTTTTTCCACAAATCCTTCAAATAAAAAAAAATCATTAAAATAAAAGAAAAATTTATATGAGAAATTAAATAATTTTAAAAGGTTCTGCACTGGTTATGGCTCCGCCCACTGCCCCGCCCACTCCAGCACAGCTGTCAATCATCTACTTTATCCATAACAACACTGGAAGGCCAGAATTTTTCCAGTCGTGATTTGATGGATAAAGATTTTTTTTTTGTACTCACAATTCCGGTCACAAAAATATATTTTAACGCTTGGAATAACTACACTCTAAAAAATGCTGGGTTAAAAAGAACCCAAGTTGGGTTGAAAATGGACTAACCCAGCAATTGGGTTGTTTTAACCCAGCAATTGGGTTGTTTTAACCCAGCGATTGTTTTTTTTAACCCAGCAATTGGGTTGTTTTAACCCAGCGGTTGGGTTAAATGTTTGCTTAAAACAACCCAATTTGCTGGGTTAAAACAACTCAATTGCTGGGTTAAAACAACCCATTCGCTGGGTTAAAACAACCCAACCGCTGGGTTAGAACAACCCATTCACTGGGTTAAAACAACCCAACCGCTGGGTTAAAACAACCCATTCACTGGGTTAAAACAACCCAATCGCTGGGTTAAAACAAACCAATCACTGGGTTAAAACAACCCAATCGCTGGGTTAAAACAAACCAATCACTGGGTTAAAACAACCCAATCGCCGGGTTAAAACAAACCAATCACTGGGTTAAAACAACCCAATCGCCGGGTTAAAACAAACCAATCACTGGGTTAAAACAACCCATTCGCTGGGTTAAAACAACCCAACCGCTGGGTTAGAACAACCCATTCACTGGGTTAAAACAACCCAACCGCTGGGTTAAAACAACCCATTCACTGGGTTAAAACAACCCAATCGCTGGGTTAAAACAAACCAATCACTGGGTTAAAACAACCCAATCGCTGGGTTAAAACAAACCAATCACTGGGTTAAAACAACCCAATCGCTGGGTTAAAACAAACCAATCACTGGGTTAAAACAACCCAATCGCCGGGTTAAAACAACCCAATTGCCGGGTTAAAACAACCCAACCGCTGGGTTAAAACAACCCAACCGCTGGGTTAAAACAACCCAATCACTGGGTTAAAACAAACCAATCACTGGGTTAAAACAACCCAATCGCCGGGTTAAAACAACCCAATTGCCGGGTTAAAACAACCCAACCGCTGGGTTAAAACAACCAATTCACTGGGTTAAAACAACCCAACCGCTGGGTTAAAACAACCCAATTGCAGGGTTAAAACAACCCATTCACTGGGTTAAAACAACCCAATTGCAGGGTTAAAACAACCTAATTGCTGGGTTAAAACAACCCAATTGCTGGGTTAGTCCATTTTCAACCCATCTTGGGTTATTTTTAACCCAGCATTTGTGTGTAGAAAAAAAAATCTTTATAAAAATGGCCATGGAGTTTTAAGATTGTACTAATTCCCATGACTTTTAGAAATCACACTTTTAAATTAAAAATGTATATGAGAAATTAAATCATTTTAAAAGGTTCTGCTGTGGTTCTGGCTCCGCCCACTGCCCCGCCCACTCCAGCACAGCTGTCAATCATCTCAGTTAATGCATTAGTGTAGCCGTTCTCAATCTTTCAGACTTTATCCACAGTGATATTGGAAGGCCTGACACCCCCAATGAATTTGCTTAATCTTTCCAGATGTCTCTAAGATTTAAGATATTTTAAAACATGTGTCATACTTAAAAAATTACTTAATGTCTTAACCTAATTGTAAAAACCGAGTAATCTGTACTTTTCACATACTAATTCCTTGTTTACTCAGAAAAGCCAAGTAAAGATGAATTGATTAGTTTGAGTTGTTTTGTCACTCATCATTATGGAGATCAATGTTCCCTTTGGTTGGGCTTTTGGGACATTCATATCATCATTATAACTCTCTTTCTGAAGCAGCGATGCAGAGACAAATCACAGATATTTAGTTTCAAAGGAAGAGAAGAAATGCTTGTAAAAGTTGACCTAGCTTTTTTGGTTGAGTCAGAAATTAAGATCATCTTTTAAAAATGAACCTATGTAATATTTCCCTTTATGCCATATGAGTATTGTTAACAATTATATTGCTAACACTAAAGTCATAAACACCTGTGAAACTTTGATTGTGTTATTATAATCCCTCTATATTTGTGACAATATCCTGCAGCTGACCATGCTTGAGTCTCACACACACTTCAACACACAACTATGGTAGTTTCCTAGTCAAGAGTAAACCTAAAGTAAAAGATCAAGAGTTTCGTTTCTAGCGCTCTTGTGTGAGTGAACTACACTAACTAAACATTTGTCAGCACAACACACTATTCCTATGTCACTTGGTATTTTTAAGGCAATCAGATTGCATGCTTTTTTAAAGTAAGCCTAACTAATTAGATTTTACAGTGTTGTCACAATCATGTGTGCAAGATTTATTCAGATGGATCTGAAGGGAGGAATATCACCTTTTTTATGTAATTTCCGCCTACACTAATCTCAAGTCTCCTCATATCCAGTGGTGTAAATGCAATATTAGCGTCACAAAATTCATTTTCTCCAGTGTTTTCTGGAGAAATCCAGGCGGAAATCCCCAAAAATTGTCCCAGAGCTTAAGATGTTAAAATAAGACAAAGCAAGCATAAAAAAGATCTATTTCTTATTTAAATTGGGTTTTTTTTTGTACCAGGATTCTCACATTCTTGGAAAACCTGAAAAAAAATGTGGTTTCCTAATTTTAAAAGTATGACTTCTAGACGTATGTTATGTAAATTAGTCAAATCTTAACTTCATGGCCATTGTTATAAAGAGTACTATATTTCTCATTATTCCATACCATATATTTTAAGTATGACACGTGTGTTAAAATATGTTAAATCTTACAAACAACTGGAAAAATTAAGCAAATTCATTGGGGGTGTCAGGCCTTCCAATATCACTGTGGATAAACATTGAGAACGGCTACACTAATGCATTAACTGAGATGATTGACAGCTGTGCTGGAGTGGGCGGGGCAGTGGGCGGAGCCACAACCACAGCAGAACCTTTTAAAATGATTTAATTTCTCATATACATTTTTCTTTTATTTTAATGTATTTTTTAAAAAAAAATTATTTGAAGGATTTGTGTTTTCTTGCATACAAAATAAATTTTCTCCAGTGTTTTGTGTAATCTAGTGTTTACGGCCCAAGCGGTCTGCAGGGTGCTAGAGCTCACAGGGCCTGAGTTACACACTTTCAACAATGAGTTTATCACCAAACAATCAAAAAACGTCTCTTTTGTTGGGGTTATTACAGCTCAGACAACATATCCTCACATGTTCATCACTGTTAGCAGTGCTTTATGAAAATAGTGTGTGTGTGTGTGTGTGTGTGTGTGTGTGTGTGTGTGTGTGTGTGTGTGTGTGTGTGTGTGTGTGTGTGTGTGTGTGTGTGTGTGTGTGTGTGTGTGTGTGTGTGTGTGTGTGTGTGTGTGTGTGTGTGTGTGTGTGTGTGTGACCAGGCGGAAACGGTCTCAGAGTAATTTAGTGTAAATAAGTGACTGTGTGTAAAACAAATGCCAAGGTGATGCACATCTGCAGAAAGTAGAGACTCTGAGCTTCCACATGACCACACATGAGGTCAGAGGTCAGAGTTTAAGAGGTTAAGTTACGTAGAGTTACGTATTTAAAATACAACATTTGAGTAACTGTTACATTTTAAAAGGGTGGTAATCAAATTACAGTAACATCCGAAAGTATTTTAGATTAAAGTGATTACGTTGAGTTTTAATGTCATTTATTTCATTTAAACATTAAAGGGTTAGTTCAGCCAAAAATGTAAATTGTGTCATTAATGACTGAGCCTCATGTGGTTGGACACCCGTCAGACCTCCGTTCATCTTCAGACACAAATGAAGATATTTTAGTGTAAATCTGAT
>NC_137110.1:51579846-51612346 GCF_949357685.1 Gobio gobio | reverse complement strand
TGAATCCATTCAGCTGATCTTTGTATCTGCACTTTTAGCATAGCTTAGCATACATCATTGATTCTAATCAGTCCATTAGCATCTCATTCAAAAAATGACCAAAGACACTTTCAATATTTTTCCTATTTAAAACTTGACTCTTCTGTCAAATGACAGTTTCAGTGCAGCTTTAAACGACCCCAGATGATGAATAAGGGTCTGATCTAGACAAACCATCAGTTTCTGAGAGAAACCCAGCAGTATTTATGATATTATTTTACCTCTTATCAGACGAACGTGATCATCTCTGAGCTCCGCCATAACTTCCGCTTAGTGAGGTCAAAATACGAGCGTGGTCATAGATATATACGTAGATGCCTCATTAGCGCCTGCACGGATCAGTAGAATGAGGCATCTACGATCTATATATCTATGACCACGCTCGTATTTTGACCTCACTAAGCGGAAGTTATGGCTGAGCTCAGAGATGATCACGCTCGTCTGATAAGAGGTAAAATAATCGAGGTAAGCAACCGCATAGCAACCACCTGAGTACCCTAGCAACTGCATAGCAACCACCCCAAGTACCTTAGCAACTGCATAGCAACCACCCTAGCACCCTAGCAACCACATAGCAAGACCTTAGCAACCACCTGAGTACCCTAGCAACTGCATGGCAACCACCCTAGCAACCACCTGAGTACCCTAGCAACCACATAGTAAAACTTTAGCAATCACCCAGAGTATCTATCTATCCAGAGTTCTATCTATCTATCTAAACTACTAACTAAAACTCAAACTATTTCAAACTATTTATTTCAAACTTTTCAAACTATTTCAAACTTTCTGGTCTAGCTTTTTCAAGCCAACTTAAAGTTTGTCAACAAACTTTTTTATCTAGTTATTGTTACTACTGTAATTATTATTGACATCACTGTCGCCGTCCTCACAAGATGTTTTCATCGCCATCTGTAGCATTGCTATTGTTTTTATTATTGTTGTTATTATATTATTATTGATATTAGTATTGCAACTGTACTGTCAAATCAAAATAGTATCATCACCATATTTAGTATTACTATTATTACTGTTGCTATTATTATTGATATAAATTTTGTTATTATTATTGATTTTTTTTCTTTCAACACATTATCTTGTTTTTTTGTTGATTTATTTATTCATTTATTTTTTATTATGTATTATATATATATTATTTATAATTTTTTGTATGAGTACTACTACTGTTGTTATTATCATTATTATCAATATTATCTATTATTAGTATTATTGATATTACTATTTCCGTCAACACAACTTCTCACCATCTTTAGTATCATTATTGTATTATTACTGTTATTATTATTACTGATATTATGGTCGCTGCCATCACAAAATATTATCATTATTATTATACAAGCTATTATTACTTAAATACTTCCACTATTAATATTATTATCTGTCATTTCTGCTTATTTTTCATTGCTGTTATTATTACTGCTGTTTTTGTGTTTTGTTGTTATGTTTCCTCTATGTTGTAAGTTTTGCACTCCTAAATAAAAAGAAGAAGAAGATGAAACCAATCCATTAAGAGTCTTTGCATTGTGACACTTTTCAATGACAAATAAATTACCATAATGCATCTGTTATTCTCATTATTATAATTATTACTAATAGTAATGTGCGCATGTATTTGGCAGATGCTGTAAAGTGGAGCACATTATAGAAGATCTGCTTTTGTCCCGAACACCTTAAGCTCGACGTTCACATCGGATGATCTGCGAAGTGTGTGTGTAAAACTGTGTTGAGTGTGTGTATCTCTATTATAAGGTTTCTTAAAGGAACACGCCGACTTTTTGGGACTTTATCTTATTCACCTTATAAGTCCATACACACCAATTCTCATCTCCGTGGCATAACTCTGTCTGACGCACCCACCGCTAGCCTAGCTTAGCACAAAAACTGGAGGTAAATCGCTCCAGCTAGCCTAGGAAGCCATTTACTTCCAGTCTTTGTGTTAAGCTTGGCTAGCTGAAACCATTTACCTCCAGTCTTTGTGCTAAGCTAGGCTAGCTGGAGCCATTTACCTCCAGTCTTTGTGCCAAGCTAGGCTAGCTGGAGCCATTTACCTCCAGTCTTTGTGCTAAGCTAGGCTAGCTGGAGCCATTTACCTCCAGTCTTTGTGCTAAGCTAGGCTAACTGGAGCCATTTACCTCCAGTCTTTGTGCTAAGCTAGGCTAGCTGGAGCCGTTTACCTCCAGTCTTTGTGCTAAGCTAGGCTAGCTGGAGCCATTTACCTACAGTCTTTGTGCTAAGCTAGGCTAGCTGGAGCCATTTACCTCCAGTCTTTGTGCTAAGCTAGGCTAGCTGGAGCCGTTTACCTCCAGTCTTTGTGCTAAGCTAGGCTATCTGGAGCCATTTACCACCAGTCTATGTGCTAAGCTAGGCTAGCTGGAGCCATTTACCTCCAGTCTTTGTGCTAAGCTAGGCTAGCTGGAGCCATTTACCTCCAGTCTTTGTGCTAAGCTAGGCTAGCTGGAGCCATTTACCACCAGTCTTTGTGCTAAGCTAGGCTAGCTGGAGCCATTTACCTCCAGTCTTTGTGCTAAGCTAGGCTAGCTGGAGCCATTTACCTCCAGTCTTTGTGCTAAGCTAGGCTAACTGAAGCCGTTTACCTCCAGTCTTTGTTTTAAGCTAGGCTAGCTGGAGCCGTTTAACTCCAGTCTTTGTGCTAAGCTAGGCTAGCTGGAGCCGTTTACCTCCAGTCTTTGTGCTAAGCTAGGCTAGCTGGAGCCGTTTACCTCCAGTCTTTGTGCTAAGCTAGGCTAGCTGGAGCCGTTTACCTCCAGTCTTTGTGCTAAGCTAGGCTAGCTGGAGCCGTTTACCTCCAGTCTTTGTGCTAAGCTAGGCTAGCTGGAGCCATTTACCTCCAGTCTTTGTGCTAAGCTAGGCTAGCTGGAGCCATTTACCTCCAGTCTTTGTGCTAAGCTAGGCTAGCTGGAGCTATTTACCTCCAGTCTTTGTGCTAAGCTAGGCTAGCTGGAGCCGTTTACCTCCAGTCTTTGTGCTAAGCTAGGCTAACTGGAGCCATTTACCTCCAGTCTTTGCTAGGCTAGCTGGAGCCATTTACCTCCAGTCTTTGTGCTAAGCTAGGCTAGCGGTGGGTGCGTCAGACAGAGTTTTGGCACGGAGATGAGTATGGTGTGTATCCCCCTAACTCTGGGGGATATAAGATAAAGTCGATAAAAGTCGGCGTGTTCCTTATATATATATATGTAGAACAATGCTCATTATACACTCTAAAAAAATGCTGGGTTAAAAATAACCCAAGTTGGGTTGAAAATGGACTTACCCAACAATTGGGTTGTTTTAACCCAGCGGTTGGGTTAAATGTTTGCTTAAAACAACCCAATTGCTGGGTTAGTCCATTTTCAACCCAACTTGGGTTATTTTTAACCCAGCATTTTTTTAGAGTGTATATACAATATACATAGTAATATATAGTAATAGTAATGATCAGAGATGTAATAGGAAAGGAAAAGAGAGAAAAGAAAGAGAAGAAGAGAAGTAAATTATGAGAAGAAGGGGAGGTTATTGAGGAGAGAAGATGAAGTGGGGAAAAGAAAAGAAAAAAGAAAAGTAGGAAAACTCTTCAGCGTGAGCAGATTTATGCTCTTATCCAATTCAAGGTTTGATGTTTTAGGGAAACTGCAGCTGTTTCTCCACAGACATGCCTTCCTCTTCATGCAAAACATCCTTTCGCATTTTTAATTATGGGGTGTAATGTGATGAAATGAGACAATGGCTTCCGTCGCTGTGTCCAGAATCAGGGTTATATAAAGAGAGAAGACGCGCTGGTAAAGGGCCCGATATCAATTAGCACTGAAGTCAGGGGCCAATGTTTCTGCTTTAAACTCATTACGGGAGGCTTGATTTCAGCTTTAATTAAAATAGATTAGTGTTTAAAGCATTATGTGCTTCACACGCTTTACTCACACGATCCATACGCAATCTGTGCAGACGCATTTCCATCTTACTGACAGCAGAGCAACAGGACCACAAATAAACCTGATCAGATGGACATGAGACGGAGATTATATCAGATGAGGAAAACTGACCCTGTACTGCTTTACAGGTTCCTGTTTCGCTCAACAATAGTTTTACATCCATCTCCAAACGGTCCAAGGTCCAAATGACAGTTTCAGTTCAGCTTCAAACGACACCAGACGATGAATAAGGGTCTGATCTAGACAAACCATCAGCTTCTGAGAGAAACCCAGCAGTATTTATGCTATTATTTGACCTCTTATCAGACGAGCGTGATCATCTCTGAGCTCCGCCATAACTTCCGCTTAGTGAGGTCAAAATACGAGCGTGGTCATAGATGTATCCGTAGATGCCTCATTAGCGCCTGCACGGATCAGTAGAATGAGGCATCTACGATCGATATATCTATGACCACGCTCGTACTTTGACCTCACTAAGCGGAAGTTATGGCTGAGCTCAGAGATGATCACGCTCGTCTGATAAGAGGTAAAATAATAGCATAAATACTGCTGGGTTTCTCTCAGAAACTGATGGTTTGGCTAGATCAGACCCTTATTCATCATCTGGTGTTGTTTGGTATCGTTTAAAGCCGATTTAAGTTTATTTAAAAGTGAACTAATCCTTTAAGTCAATGGAAAAGTGCGTTGAAGCGCATCTGGAGGTCATGCGGCACGATAGACGCGTTTCGCAATGGACGAGAATTTGACGCAAATTGAGAGTCTTGTGCCGTTGGACGTGAATTTGACGCAAATTGAGAGTCTTGTGCGTTGGACGCGAATTTGACGCAAATTGAGAGTCTTGCACGTTGGGCGCGAATTTTACGCAAATTGAGAGTCTTGCGCATTGGACGTGAATTTGACGCAAATTGAGAGTCTTGCACGTTGGGCGCGAATTTTACGCAAATTGAGAGTCTTGCGCATTGGACGTGAATTTGACGCAAATTGAGAGTCTTGCACGATGGACGCGAATTTGACGCAAATTGAGAGTCTTGCGCGATGGACGCGAATTTGACGAGTGGTGCTTTTTGTGCATTCACGCGTTTGAAACGAATTCGCGTCTGATGGCCGAGTTGAAAGATCTGAACTTTGGCGTCTATTCGTTCCGCGTTAACCAATCAGGAGCCTGCTCACTGCTGTCACATGGTGAAGTGCGAATGAGAAACCCTGCATAATCTAAAAATTAGGGCTGTCAAAAGATTAATCGCGATTAATCGCATCCAAAATAAAAGTTTGTGTTTACATAATATATGTGTGTGTACTCTGTTAATTATTATTTATATATAAATACACACACATTCATGTATATATTTAAGAAATATTTGCATGTATATACTGTATATACATTTATATAATCTATAATATATATAAATATAAATGTTTTATATATAAATAATATTTTTTTCTTAAATATATACATGCTTGTGTGTCTATTTATATATAAATAATAATTAACAGAGTACACACACATATATTATGTAAACACAAACTTTTATTTTGGATGCGATTAATCGCGATTAATCTTTTGACAGCCCTACTAAAAATACTACTGTTATTGTGTCACAAAATTTAGTTTTAAGGCTTTTTCAGGTGAGAATGTAGTTGTTTAAAGCTCAAATCTGTGGTTTATTTATAAAGGGAGCGCCTATTTTAGAAAAAATAATCTTGCGTTTTTGGAGTTGTGATCCAGGCGATCACCAGGAGCTCAGCGCTCATTAACTGAAGAATATGCAACTGAATTGCTTATTCTGAAGAGCAGTTCTGAAGCGTAAAGTCGGGTCGAGCTGGTTGTCGCCATCTTTATTATATTTTTATCATCATATTTTTTTTATTCAAGTAACGCAATTACAATTACTGAAATTTAAACGAGTTTGTTACTCTCTTTTCTGAAAATGAATGCTTGCAGACAAGAAGCTCAGATCTAGGCCCTAGCCTGGCCTGTGCTTTTTTATTTATTTATTTATTTTTTTATCCTCCCTATTACACACTGTTGCTGCCATTAAAATAGTTCAGTTTTGTTTTTGTTTTTCAAAGTGACGACCAAGCGGCCAGCGGCTGACAGCGAGTTAACCCAACGCTTTAGCATCTCAAATCACCACTGGACTCGTCTTGCCTATAATAAAATACATAGATAGCAAACACTTCAAGCATCACAATGTTAGTTTAAACTACTATCCCCACCACCATCACAGTAAAAAGGCATTTTTGTATAAGTTGAGGTTAGGTGTAGGCGCTCGCAAACGAAACGGGCTACACAATCTAAAAAAAATACAAATAAAAACATGCAGGTTGTCTTGCCTTACACCTCTCCACAAAACTAGTATAATCAGATCTTCAATTCTCTCGCTATATGCACATTTAACGGAGTTCACGTCAACGAAAGCAAAAGATATGAGCTGCATTTTATTTATCAGTTAAAAGATCAAAGACCACAATATGAGAAAGAGCGACCGAAGCACTGCTAAGATCATTTAGTCTCATTAGTTTTAATTAAGATGATTGTGTTTTTGAGCATATACTGTAAGACTTCGCCTATTTCAGCTACACTTGCGGTTGTTTGCGTGTTGGCTTGCTTTACTCATTCGCGCGACAGGTGTTGCACCTTCGGAATTGGTTGTTTGAGTGATTGGATTTAAATCCATCTCGAAAGAATCGCAGAAGGCATTTACTTCTGGTTTTTTCACAATCGGATAGAAATCTGGTCAGAGAAAACGAATGAAGTGAGCAGGTGTAAAAAGGCCATAACTCTCCCAGTATACTCTCCCAGTATACTCTCCTATACTCTTATTTACATTTAAAAAGCAGACATAAAAGTAACTTAAAAGTTACTTTCCCTAGTAACTAATTACTTTTGATATTCAGTAATTGGTAAAGTAATTAAATTACTTTTTTAAAGAAGTAACTAGTAACTAATTACTCATTTTCAGTAACTTGCCCAACACTGGTGATGACTTATGCTGCGTTCACACCAAACGCGAATAGAGCGTCTGGAGCAGGGCTTAAAAACGGGAAAAAAATATCAATCGGTTCACTCTGAGCAAAATCGATATTTTAACGTTTCCGTTTTTGCGTTCCTCATTAAACATTACTGTTCCGAAAACGGTTTGATTTGGAAAAAATAACGGTTAATAACGTTATTTTAATTTAGCCTATACTTTAAACAAATATGTATAAATAAAGACTTATTTTCACTCAATAATAATATAACGCATGATAATTAAACTTGAATATTTATTTCATAACATTTTTAAAACCACAACAGAAATACATGCATTAATTACAAAGCATAAACAGCGGGACAAATATTGACCTGTTTTAATGGAGCGGAAAGTGGCCCTCTATATGCCTATTCTTTTCAGAAGAGTGATAACATTCTTTGTACATAACTTTTTTTTCAACACGACTTATTTTAAAAATTGCATGAATAAAGAATAAATAAACTGGATAACCATTGCTCTTTTAATGCTGGTAATCTCAAAGCAAACGCTGCGCAACACATCCTTGCAACACATCCTTGCATCCCATAATCAAATTCAGTCAGCTAATAAAGCTGGCCCCACTTTATATTAGGTGGCCTTAAGCACTATGTACTTACATCAAAAAATAAGTACAATGTACTTACTGTGTTCATATTGTATTGCAAAACACCTTTGCTGATATTGAGGTGGGATACGGGTAGGGTTAGGGACAGGTGTGGTGGTGTGGGTTAGTTTAAGGGTAGGGTTAGGGACAGGTGTGGTGGTGTGGGTAAGTTTAAGGGTAGGGTTATGGACAGGTGTGGTGGTGTGGGTAAGTTTAAGGGTAGGGTTATGGAGAGGTGTGGTGGTGTGGGTTAGTTTAAGGGTAGGGTTATGGAGAGGTGTGGTGGTGTGGGTTAGTTTAAGGGTAGGGTTATGGACAGGTGTGGTGGTGTGGGTCAGTTTAAGGGTAGGGTTATGGACAGGTGTGGTGGTGTGGGTTAGTTTAAGGGTAGGGTTATGGAGAGGTGTGGTGGTGTGGGTCAGTTTAAGGGTAGGGTTAGGGACAGGTGTGGTGGTGTGGGTTAGTTTAAGGGTAGGGTTATGGAGAGGTGTGGTGGTGTGGGTTAGTTTAAGGGTAGGGTTATGGACAGGTGTGGTGGTGTGGGTCAGTTTAAGGGTAGGGTTATGGACAGGTGTGGTGGTGTGGGTTAGTTTAAGGGTAGGGTTATGGAGAGGTGTGGTGGTGTGGGTTAGTTTAAGGGTAGGGTTAGGGACAGGTGTGGTGGTGTGGGTCAGTTTAAGGGTAGAGTTATGGACAGGTGTGGTGGTGTGGGTTAGTTTAAGGGTAGGGTTATGGACAGGTGTGGTGGTGTGGGTCAGTTTAAGGGTAGAGTTATGGACAGGTGTGGTGGTATAGGTAAGTTTAAGGGTAGGGTTATGGACAGGTGTGGTGGTGTGGGTCAGTTTAAGGGTAGGGTTATGGACAGGTGTGGGGGTGTGGGTTAGTTTAAGGGTAGAGTTAGGGACAGGTGTGGTGGTGTGGGTTAGTTTAAGGGTAGAGTTAGGGACAGGTGTGGTGGTGTGGGTTAGTTTAAGGGTAGGGTTATGGACAGGTGTGGTGGTGTGGGTTAGTTTAAGGGTAGGGTTAGGGACAGGTGTCGTGGTATGGGTCAGTTTAAGGGTAGGGTTATGGACAGGTGTGGTGGTGTGGGTTAGTTTAAGGGTAGGGTTATGGACAGGTGTGGTGGTGTGGGTTAGTTTAAGGGTAGGGTTATGGACAGGTGTGGTGGTGTGGGTAAGTTTAAGGGTAGGGTTAGGGACAGGTGTGGTGGTATGGGTCAGTATAAGGGTAGGGTTATGGACAGGTGTGGTGGTGTGGGTTAGTTTAAGGGTAGAGTTAGGGACAGGTGTGGTGGTATGGGTCAGTTTAAGGGTAGGGTTAAGGACAGGTGTCGTGGTATGGGTCAGTTTAAGGGTAGGGTTATGGACAGGTGTGGTGGTGTGGGTTAGTTTAAGGGTAGAGTTAGGGACAGGTGTGGGTTAGTTTAAGGGTAGGGTTAGGGACAGGTGTGGTGGTGTGGGTAAGTTTAAGGGTAGGGTTATGGACAGGTGTGGTGGTGTGGGTTAGTTTAAGGGTAGAGTTAGGGACAGGTGTGGGTTAGTTTAAGGGTAGGGTTAGGGACAGGTGTGGTGGTGTGGGTAAGTTTAAGGGTAGGGTTAGGGACAGGTGTGGTGGTGTGGGTCAGTTTAAGGGTAGAGTTAGGGACAGGTGTGGTGGTATGGGTCAGTTTAAGGGTAGGGTTAGGGACAGGTGTCGTGGTATGGGTCAGTTTAAGGGTAGGGTTATGGACAGGTGTGGTGGTGTGGGTTAGTTTAAGGGTAGAGTTAGGGACAGGTGTGGGTTAGTTTAAGGGTAGGGTTAGGGACAGGTGTGGTGGTGTGGGTAAGTTTAAGGGTAGGGTTAGGGACAGGTGTGGTGGTGTGGGTCAGTTTAAGGGTAGGGTTATGGACAGGTGTGGTGGTATGGGTAAGTTTAAGGGTAGAGTTAGGGACAGTTGTGGTGGTATGGGTCAGTTTAAGGGTAGGGGTAGGGTTAGGGACAGGTGTGGTGGTGTGGGTAAGTTTAAGGTTAGGGTTAGGGACAGGTGTGGTGGTGTGGGTAAGTTTAAGGTTAGGGTTAGGGACAGTTGTGGTGGTGTGGGTCAGTTTAAGGGTAGGGTTATGGACAGGTGTGGTGGTGTGGGTAAGTTTAAGGTTAGGGTTAGGGACAGGTGTGGTGGTGTGGGTCAGTTTAAGGGTAGGATTAGGGACAGGTGTGGTGGTGTGGGTCAGTTTAAGGGTAGGGTTAGGGACAGGTGTGGTGGTATGGGTCAGTTTAAGGGTAGGGTTATGGACAGGTGTGGTGGTATGGGTCAGTTTAAGGGTAGAGTTATGGACAGGTGTGGTGGTGTGGGTCAGTTTAAGGCTAGGGTTAGGGACAGGTGTGGTGGTGTGGGTCAGTTTAAGGGTAGGGTTATGGACAGGTGTCGTGGTATGGGTCAGTTTAAGGGTAGGGTTATGGACAGGTGTCGTGGTGTGGGTCAGTTTAAGGGTAGGGTTATGGACAGGTGTCATGGTGTGGGTCAGTTTAAGGGTAGGGTTATGGACAGGTGTCGTGGTGTGGGTCAGTTTAAGGGTAGGGTTATGGACAGGTGTGGTGGTGTGGGTCAGTTTAAGGGTAGGGTTATGGACAGGTGTGGTGGTGTGGGTCAGTTTAAGGCTAGGGTTAGGGACAGGTGTGGTGGTGTGGGTCAGTTTAAGGCTAGGGTTAGGGACAGGTGTCGTGGTGTGGGTCAGTTTAAGGGTAGGGTTATGGACAGGTGTCGTGGTGTGGGTCAGTTTAAGGGTAGGGTTATGGACAGGTGTGGTGGTGTGGGTCAGTTTAAGGCTAGGGTTAGGGACAGGTGTGGTGGTGTGGGTCAGTTTAAGGCTAGGGTTAGGGACAGGTGTGGTGGTGTGGGTCAGTTTAAGGCTAGGGTTAGGGACAGGTGTGGTGGTGTGGGTCAGTTTAAGGCTAGGGTGATGGACAGGTGTGGTGGTGTGGGTTAGTTTAAGGGTAGGGTTATGGACAGGTGTGGTGGTGTGGGTCAGTTTAAGGGTAGGGTGATGGACAGGTGTGGTGGTGTGGGTTAGTTTAAGGGTAGGGTTAGGGACAGGTGTGGTGGTGTGGGTCAGTTTAAGGGTAGGGTGATGGACAGGTGTGGTGGTGTGGGTCAGTTTAAGGCTAGGGTGATGGACAGGTGTGGTGGTGTGGGTTAGTTTAAGGGTAGGGTTAGGGACAGGTGTGGTGGTGTGGGTCAGTTTAAGGGTAGGGTGATGGACAGGTGTGGTGGTGTGGGTTAGTTTAAGGGTAGGGTTATGGACAGGTGTGGTGGTGTGGGTCAGTTTAAGGGTAGGATTAGGGACAGGTGTGGTGGTGTGGGTCAGTTTAAGGGTAGGATTAGGGACAGGTGTGGTGGTGTGGGTCAGTTTAAGGCTAGGGTTAGGGACAGGTGTGGTGGTGTGGGTCAGGTTAAGGGTAGGGTTATGGACAGGTGTCGTGGTGTGGGTCAGTTTAAGGGTAGGGTTATGGACAGGTGTCGTGGTGTGGGTCAGTTTAAGGGTAGGGTTATGGACAGGTGTGGTGGTGTGGGTCAGTTTAAGGGTAGGGTTATGGACAGGTGTGGTGGTGTGGGTCAGTTTAAGGGTAGGGTTATGGACAGGTGTGGTGGTATGGGTCAGTTTAAGGGTAGGGTTAGGGACAGGTGTGGTGGTATGGGTCAGTTTAAGGGTAGGGTTAGGGACAGGTGTGGTGGTGTGGGTCAGTTTAAGGCTAGGGTTAGGGACAGGTGTGGTGGTATGGGTCAGTTTAAGGCTAGGGTTATGGACAGGTGTGGTGGTATGGGTCAGTTTAAGGCTAGGGTGAGGGACAGGTGTGGTGGTATGGGTCAGTTTAAGGGTAGGGTTATGGACAGGTGTGGTGGTGTGGGTTAGTTTAAGGGTAGGGTGAGGGACAGGTGTGGTGGTGTGGGTCAGTTTAAGGCTAGGGTTAGGGACAGGTGTGGTGGTATGGGTCAGTTTAAGGCTAGGGTTATGGACAGGTGTGGTGGTATGGGTCAGTTTAAGGGTAGGGTGAGGGACAGGTGTGGTGGTATGGGTCAGTTTAAGGGTAGGGTTATGGACAGGTGTGGTGGTGTGGGTCAGTTTAAGGCTAGGGTTAGGGACAGGTGTGGTGGTGTGGGTCAGTTTAAGGCTAGGGTTAGGGACAGGTGTGGTGGTATGGGTCAGTTTAAGGCTAGGGTTATGGACAGGTGTGGTGGTATGGGTCAGTTTAAGGGTAGGGTGAGGGACAGGTGTGGTGGTATGGGTCAGTTTAAGGGTAGGGTTATGGACAGGTGTGGTGGTATGGGTTAGTTTAAGGGTAGGGTGAGGGACAGGTGTGGTGGTGTGGGTCAGTTTAAGGCTAGGGTTATGGACAGGTGTGGTGGTATGGGTCAGTTTAAGGGTAGGGTGAGGGACAGGTGTGGTGGTGTGGGTCAGTTTAAGGGTAGGATTAGGGACAGGTGTGGTGGTGTGGGTAAGTTTAAGGGTAGAGTTAGGGACAGGTGTGGTGGTGTGGGTCAGTTTAAGGCTAGGGTTATGGACAGGTGTGGTGGTATGGGTCAGTTTAAGGGTAGGGTTATGGACAGGTGTGGTGGTATGGGTCAGTTTAAGGCTAGGGTTATGGACAGGTGTGGTGGTATGGGTCAGTTTAAGGGTAGGGTGAGGGACAGGTGTGGTGGTATGGGTCAGTTTAAGGGTAGGGTTATGGACAGGTGTGGTGGTATGGGTCAGTTTAAGGCTAGGGTGAGGGACAGGTGTGGTGGTATGGGTCAGTTTAAGGGTAGGGTTATGGACAGATGTGGTGGTGTGGGTCAGTTTAAGGGTAGGGTTATGGACAGGTGTGGTGGTATGGGTCAGTTTAAGGCTAGGGTGAGGGACAGGTGTGGTGGTATGGGTCAGTTTAAGGGTAGGGTTATGGACAGGTGTGGTGGTATGGGTCAGTTTAAGGGTAGGGTTATGGACAGGTGTGGTGGTGTGGGTCAGTTTAAGGGTAGGGTTAGGGACAGGTGTGGTGGTATGGGTCAGTTTAAGGGTAGGGTTAGGGACAGGTGTGGTGGTATGGGTCAGTTTAAGGCTAGGGTGAGGGACAGGTGTGGTGGTATGGGTCAGTTTAAGGGTAGGGTTATGGACAGGTGTGGTGGTATGGGTCAGTTTAAGGGTAGGGTTAGGGACAGGTGTGGTGGTATGGGTCAGTTTAAGGGTAGAGTTAGGGACAGGTGTGGTGGTATGGGTCAGTTTAAGGGTAGGGTTAGGGACAGGTGTGGTGGTATGGGTCAGTTTAAGGGTAGGGTTAGGGACAGGTGTGGTGGTGTGGGTCAGTTTAAGGGTAGGGTGAGGGACAGGTGTGGTGGTATGGGTCAGTTTAAGGCTAGGGTTATGGACAGGTGTGGTGGTGTGGGTTAGTTTAAGGGTAGGGTGAGGGACAGGTGTGGTGGTATGGGTCAGTTTAAGGGTAGGGTTATGGACAGGTGTGGTGGTGTGGGTTAGTTTAAGGCTAGGGTTATGGACAGGTGTGGTGGTGTGGGTTAGTTTAAGGGTAGGGTGAGGGACAGGTGTGGTGGTGTGGGTTAGTTTAAGGGTAGGGTTTGGTGTAAGGGAAGGGTCAGCTGTGTAATTACAAATGTAACTACAGAGATTAATAACAGATGTAATTACATGCAGGTATTTTTTTAAATGTAAGTACAATGTATGAACACAATAAGTGCATTGTATCAAATGGTTAATTAAAATGTTAGTAAATAGTAGTTAAGGCCACCTAATATAAAGTGGGTCCATAAAGCTTGATCATTGCAATATAACATACCATTTAATACGAAGCATCAACCGTCTATAGAAAACATTGACCTGTCCTGTATTGGCAATCTGAAAGACTATAGGACAAATGTTTGATAGATGCTATAGCCTACTTGGATAGGCTTAAACGAAATCCACAAACTAGCCTAAATCAGACTATTTGAGCTTAAAGTCCGTTCTGCTTATTTAAACGTACGAAAATAATGTCCTCCAATACCTGCGCTTTCATTGATGACCTCAGTGGGTAAAGAAATGTACTTGAGGCGTGTAAACGCGCGCTCACACTGACTCGCGTAACCGGTAGATTCATAGATGACATTTCACTCACGCTTGATCCGTCAACGTCACATGCTGGACTACTCTATTCATGATTGGTCACTGCCAAATTAAAATATTAAAGAGAACGATAAAATAACGTTATTAACCGGTTAATGGTCATTTCAAATTAACGTTTCTGTTCAGAACGATTCAAATTGATTTTGATTTCGTTTTGTTCCTCTTAAAATTTCGTTAGTTTCCGGTTTTCGTTCCTTGAACCGGTTCAGAGCCCTGATCTGGAGTGAGTGATTTCAATGATAAATCAATGGAAAGACTCGTTGACGCGCGTCTGGAGGTCCTGCGGCGCGAATGACGTGAATTTGACGCGAATTGAGCGTCTTGCGCGAGTGGTGCTTTTTGTGCATTCACATGTTTGAAGCGAATTTGCGTCTGACGCCCGAGTTGAAAATTTTTAACTTTGGCGTCTATTCGTGCAGCGTTAACCAATCAGGAGCCTGCTTGCTGCGGTCACATGGTGAAGTGCGAATGAGAAACCCCGCATAATTTTAAAATACTACTATTGTGTGACAAAATGTAGTTTTAAGACTTTTCCAAGTGAGAATGCAGTTGTTTAAATCTGTGGTTTATTTATAAAGAGAGCGCCTATTTTAATGTTTAATATATATTTTTAATGAAAATGTGGTGTTTTTTGACATATTTCTCCTGGAGCGCCTGGATTCAAAATGGATTCAAAATGTTCAAGCGTCCAACTAGACGTGATTTTGACGCTCTATTCGCGTTTAGTGTGAACGCAGCATAACAGACAGCAGACAAACGACAATCCACCTGTCACTCAAAGTGGCCACGCCCTTAATTATGCAGAACTTTAAGGCTTTATATAATGTTATAAAAACATTCCCCCCTCACAGTCGTCATGAAGGGCAACATTAGCCGTACAGACCAAAAGCACAGTTTGTCCCAGACTGTAAACATGTGTTCTTCTGCTGTAAAGTTGTAGCCGAAATTAGCCCCGCCCACAACATTTGAGGTCGGGAAGTCGGGCCTATGACAGTTGAGCTGCAAAAAAAAGATGGCGTCCGAAAGTTGTGTTTGCTGGTCAGCTTGTGTGTAAATGTAAGTTTTTTACCAACATTTTCCACTTCTGATGTCATTTCTAGCGAGAAATTAATAATGTAGTAGTTAAGTCTCTAAACCCCGCCTTTCTGAGAGCTGCTCTGCTCTGATTGGTCAGGTGGCCCAGTCTGCTCTGATTGGTCAATTCTCATCAAACGATCTGAGCTGGTACATTCTCTTTTACTGATGACGACTATTGACTCTGTTTAGATATGGCAAAACTTTATCATCATGTGATGTGTTTTAACACTGGATTGGCCAATCAGAAGACAGAACTGAGACTGAGTGTTTTATAAACTTGATGACTGTCTGTGCAATATGAAATAACGTCTGCATCCTGAGCCATGATTATGTAATATAAAGATGGAATTTAATGTATAATGTGGTATTTAACATATTTAATATATTTGGGGGGATGAATAAAAAGTAGGGCTCGACACTAAATTATTAAAACTTTAAGGAATAATCACAATTGTACTTGTTTTAATTTTAATTTGATTTAATTTTAACAGATTAAATATATTTCATGGCTTTATTTGATGATTTCATAGGGCCATATTATTATAAATAATAATAATAATAATAAATGAAGTTGTTAAAAGTTGTTTTATTCCAAAGTTAAACCATTCAAATGAAACAGAAAATGTGAATTTTTTAAATGAATAAACTGCTGTTCAATTGTATACGTTTCATTATTTTGATAAATTAGATGTGCTTTTTGATTACTAATACTTAATTTAACCATTAAATCAGAGTCCAGAAACGAAGAAAAACATGAAATTGGGGAAAAAAGAAATGGATTTCATAAGACCCTAATTATGCTAATATGTCATTCGTCATAAATCATTTCTAATGTGTGTGTGACATTTCAATAATGCCTGTGCTAATGTAAGCAGCGATGAGTCGACACACACACACACACACACACACACACACAGAGGTGAGCCGGCCGAGATGAAGAGCTGGAAATGGATTTCTTTATTTTGGTAAAAGGTAAGCGACATCACTTCCTCCCTGCCCTGAAGAACAGAGAGAGAGAGAGAGAGAGAGAGAGAGAGAGAGAGAGAGACAGAGAGAGAGAGAGAGACAGAGAGAGAGAGAGAGACAGAGAGAGAGAGAGAGAGAGAGAGAGAGAGAGAGAGAGAGAGAGAGAGAGAGAGAGAGAGAGAGAGAGAGAGAGAGAGAGAGAGAGAGAGAGAGAGAGAGAGACAGAGAGAGAGAGAGAGAGAGAGAGAGAGAGAGAGAGATATGGATGGGCTCCAGTCGCCGCTCTGCTCCGGGCCAGCTATTACAGACAAGAGCCAATCAGCATTTCATCAGGCTGTCCTCTTTATCTCTCTATCTTCATCTCTTCCTGCTCTCTCTGTTTCATTCATCTTCTGAATCTGCTGCAGTGAAAGCCCTCAGAGCTTCAGTCCAGAGCCAAAGCGGCTCGCCATCAACAACAACAAACACTGAACACCAGCAACACTGGCATCCCATAACTTAGCCTTTTGCCTATATATATATACAAGTATCTATGTAAAAATTATGTATATTGCATTATTATATTATGTTTATATTAATATTATTTTTTATTTAACATTTAAAATTGTACAACTTTTCTAAATTTTAGTAAAATAAAGTACTAATATATTATGTTTATTAATTTATTTTTTGATAAAAGTTAGAAAAATTGTAAAATTATCAAATTTATTTAAAATTTTGCAACTTTTCTAACTTTTAGCAAAACATATATATATATATATATATATATATATATATATATATATATATATATATATATATATATATATATATATATATATATATATATATTAATAATAATATTATAATTAAAATATTATAATAAAAATATTATTTCTTAATAAGTTATTATTAATGTCTATATTTCATATATTTGTTTATATAAAATATATCATAAATTGAAAATTGCATAATTATTGTTTTTATTTTTTTATTTTTCAACAACAAAAATAAATATTAAAATTAGGGCTGTCAAAAGATTAATCGCATCCAAAATAAAAGTTTGTGTTTACATAATATATGTGTGTGTGCTCTGTTAATTATTATTTATATATAAATACACATACATTCATGTATATATTTAAGAAATATTTGCATGTATATACATTTATATAATCTATAATATATATAAATATAAATGTTTTATATATAAAAATAATATTTTTTTCTTAAATATATACATGCTTGTGTGTGTATTTATATATAAATAATAATTAACAGAGTACACACACATATATTATGTAAACATTAATCGTTTAATCTTTTGACAGCCCTAATTAAAATAATAAAAATAAACAAAATAATTATGCAATATACAATTTATTATATATTTTATATAAACAAATATATAAAATATAGACATTAATAATGAATTATTAAGAAATAATATCTGTATTATAATATTTTAATTATTTTAATTATAATGTTATTATTAATATATATAATTTTTTGCTAAAAGTTAGAAAAGTTGCAAAATTTTAAGTGTTATAAAAAAATTATGCAATATACAATTTATTATATGTTTTATAATTAATAATGAATAATCAAGAAATAATATTTTTTATGTTTTTTAATATTTTAATTATATATTATTAATAATTCAACAATAAAAACAAGCATACAAATATATATTATAATATATAATGTTATTAAATTTAACATATATATTATTTTAAATAACTACTATATATAATAACATAAAATATATACATATTATATATATATAAAATAAATATTGAAATACATAAAATACATACAATAAATAAATATTGAATGTATATCTGCTCCGTCTCTAGTGAATGTTTTTGAGACTGTGTGTGTTCTTGTGGTGTCACCAGTGAAAGTAAAGAGGCGGATCTACTCTGTCTTGACATCTCAAAGTGCGCGCGCACACACACACACACACACACTTGAGTCATGCCCTAAAGCGAGTCTGACAGTGGCGGCCCTTCTCACTCACACCTCGGCCTCCGGGGCCGGCCACATTATGAAACAATTACCCTGTTAATTGACACTTAATTAATCTAAAGTCAATTTAACCTTGACAGCGTAACCTTGAGATCCACATCGTCCACAGCAGACATGACGGAGAGAGAGAGAGAGAGAGAGAGAGACAGAGAGAGAGAGGCTGTTATCACTCCTCCGCGCTTCACGTGTGTGTGTGTGTGTGTGTGTGTGTGTTTATCACAGAAAGCCCAGCACTGCTGTTCTGCTGAGTTGATCATTTAGATAATTATCACCTGACTGTCGCCTCATCTGCATGTCTGCTGTGTTTTACTGAGGTAAGCATTAGTGGCTCTAGAGCTCATAAACCTCCAGCACTAAAGTCCAGAAGATCAGAGACACCAGGGGGACTCTTATCATCAGGGTTCATTTTGACAGCATATTAAGATTTAGTTTTAGTCATATTTTAGTCGCCTGAATTGTTTTAAGTTTTAGTCTCCTAAAATCTAATGAGTTTAGTTCAATTGTAATACATTAAGTATTTAAGCGTCACATAACCGACTGACACTTGAACTGACATTTTGACATCATTTTGTTTTTGACATTAAAAATACACGAAAGAGCTCAATTCTCTTTTTTGTTTGTTTTTTAAAAACATCTATATAGTTTTTATAACTTTGTATTTCTGTTTAAGTCAGTAGGCCATATCAGGTTAAACTAAAGCTTCAAATAAGTTTATTTATTTTTAATTTCAGTTAACATTTATTACATTTTTAAAGTTTTATTGTGGTTTTAGTTCACTATTATAACCCTGATACTTTAGTGAATATGTGTCAAATACTGGTCTTTGCTCCTGAATATGAATGAACTGGGAATTAAATTAAAAATTCAGTTTATTGTGTAAGCAAAAACGAATATATAATGCGTGACTTTTAATGATAAACAAGCTGGAAATACACCAGGACTCTTATTTTGAAATGTCTGCGCCTCTATTGCAGTTTCAGGAGCTCATTCAAGTTCAGATGAGGAGATAAAATATGCATTATTACAACCGTCTAAAACATATTACTATATAAACCTCGTAAAGTAAACATTGTCATTATTCATCAGCATTAGTTCATAGGCATAAGTGTGTGTTATTGATTGAGCCGCTCTGGAGCTGGATTGGGTGTGTGTGTGTGTGTGTGTGTGTGTGTTATTGATTGAGCGGCTCTGGAGCTGGATTGGGTGTGTGTGAGCCTGTAGCCATGTGTTTTCCAGAGGTTAGATCAGTTCAGATCAAATGTGCGCTCGTTTTTAACACTAGTTTTTATTTAGTTATCGTCTCGTTTTCATCAGTGAAAAAAGGTTGTTGACGAAAATTATGCCGAAAATTATTCGTCAACGAAATTAAAACTGCTTATCATACAGGAAGAAAACACAAAGCAACTCAACAGTAAGCATGCAGAAGAACCTAGCAGCCCTAGTTTTGTTTTCTGTGTTCCCTAGATAGTGTCCTTGTTTGTTCATTAGTTCCACACACCTGTCTCTGTTCACGTTGATTACTCTCCTTGTGTGTTTAAGCCATAGATATACATAATAAAGGCTAGATGTCTCGTCCGCGCTGCTGGCCAATGGAGGTCAACGTCCACACCTGGCAGCCATCTTGTCAAGAGATGGTGGTGCAGTGGGTTAAACCATGGAACTGATACACAGAAGGTTGCAGGTTCGATCCCAGCGGTCTCCACCATTGTGTCCCTGAGCAAGGCACTTTACTCCATGTTGCTCCAGGGGGATTGTCTCTGTAATAAAGGTCTGTAAGTCGCTTTGGATAAAAGCGTCTGCCAAATGCATAAAATATCTTGTCTCAGTCAGCTCGCTCACTCATTGTGTTTTCATGGTGCTTGCACTTTTTAAATAACCCTAACTTGCTCAATTTTCTACCGATTTTCAAACTGTTTGGTTTATTATAAACGTCAGAGATGTAGTTATGACACTGCATACTTATGAAAAATGATTCATAATTTGTTCAAGCATCCATAATTATAGCCACGTAAGGAACCAAACCATTTGTAAATCGTCAAGATTTCAGTGAGATAAGAGCAGTGTTAATTTAGTTAATTTAGATAACTAAATAAAAACTAGAGTTGGGTGACTAAAACTATGACGACAACAAATAAAAGCGAGAGGAGAATGTTAGTGAGGGTGGATAGGCCTTTATCACACTTCCTATTTGCGGTAAGTGAAGCAGTGCACCTCTACTTCCGGTCCCATCGCGACTCAATCAAAACGCGGGTGTAGCTGCAGCGATCCGTGCTCTAATACTAAATAATGACATCCTTACCTCAGATTTGACCATTTCCTGACACTAAAAGAATAGAGGAGAGCATGGGTGAGACTGATATGGTGGGATGAAGTTGTGTGTTGTAAGCCTATGCATTTCCAAACTGCGGATGTTTACGTCTCATATCGTCAGCCTGCTGAAATGTTCCCATCCCAATGTGCATTCTGAATAATAAATACATTTCTAACCTGCCGCAGTCCAGTGATTGTCTTCTCATTAACATTAACATCAACGTTTCTCTTGCTAATCATATTTCATACCTGTTGTTACATTTTTTAATTAATTTGACTGATAAACACCCTTACGAAAGTTAACCATGGTTTTATTATAGTTTTTTTTTGTGTGGATTGACTACCATTTGTATTAGTTTTACTACAAATACCATGATAAACTACAATAACCATGTTTTATTTTATTTTTAATAAAAACCATGGTTCATTTTCATGTAATAAATAGATGAATGAATGCGCGGTAACTGCCTTAAAGAAAGTAAACAATGTTAAGCATTTAATTAATCTTAAACAGTAATACGTTAACAGCGTGACTGAATTTTGGCATAAATGTGTGAATTACATATACTGTAGGCTACAGTGAAATGATTGTCATTGAAAAGTGACAGAACAATGACTAAAATATTAATACAAATCAATATGTTCATTCAGATCTTATTCGTCATGTCTCACACACACTTAATCGCGGACACTATTTAGACGTGCACTGACACCGTGTGGTGAAATAATCACTTGTGTTTACGACCCTCGGCTTATGTCGGATTAAAAAACTACAAGTTCAGCAGAGTTTGGAAAATCCTGAACACAGTAATGATCAGTTTATCTCTTCTCCTGTCTCGGAAAATGTCTGGATTTTTAAATCATCCTCCAGATGCTTATTTTAATTGTCATTTGTTCAGCTAGGTGTTCACAGCACATTGAAAACATGCATAACCGGAAGAATCAGCACTGCTTCGACGCGCACTTCCGGTATTCAATTCCTCTGTGATAAAGGCCTATTAGAATATTCTGCGTCATAATCTCGCGCATGCGTCGTGGAGACACACACGGAAGACAAGAACAAGTTGGATAAAGGTGTTATTTTGATTTTTTTTGCACACAAAAACTATTGTCGTCGCATCGTAAGATTATTGTAGAGTCACTGTGGTGAGATGGACTTTGTAACAACGTTTTTAGTGCCTTTTATGGGTCTTGTGAGTGTAAATGTACTGAATGCCAATGGAGGCCTATCTGAAGCCTTTCTCAGCATCAGCTTTACACTAAAATATCTTCATTTGTGTCTGAAGATGAACGGAGGTCTGACGGGTCTCGAACGACATGAGGGTGAGGAATTAATGACAGAATTTACATTTTTGGGTGAACTAACCCTTTAACCAATCAGGAGCTTGCTCTAGTAGTGACAACAATGAGGAGAAAATCTGTATATTAATATCTGGTTCAGACAATATGATTATCACTGTGATAACATTAAATTACATGAAACACAATACAGTCTCTTTTTGTTAAATGCAAGTTTATGTATAATCAATAATACGAAAGTATAAGTAAAAGGTATAACAAGCTTAACATGAAATAAAGCAAACAATTCAGTCAAACATTCAAAGTCAGTGCTAGTAGGCTAACGTTACAACTGCAACGTACAGTTATAGCCTAAAAATATAAAGTAATGAAACTTCTCTTTGCCTTCAGTCTAAACGATTAGCCAGGGAACAAATTATAGATCCATGAGACCAAAGATCGGCCGTTACAAGACGAATTATATCTGGAGATGATCCACTGGAGCTCACAACTCCGAAAACGCCAGATAAAATGTTCAAATAGGCACTCTTTATATAAATAAACCACAGATTTTAGCTTTAAACAACTACATTATTGACTGAAAAAGTCTTAAAACTACGTTTTGTCACACATTAACAGTAGATTTTAACAAAAAAAAGAAGTGTAAACACAGCCCATGTCAGCCATTTCTCATCGAGACGAGCCGCTGGCGGAAGCCCCGCCCATGACACGAATTTGCGTCTGTTGTGCAGTGAATATCACGCGCGAGTAAACTCAAAATGTTCAAGCCACATAAGACCATCATCCTTACGGCTCCACCCGGCTACCACGTCCCTCTGGCTCCACCTTGGTCAGACATTGCATGTTCCAGGGACCTTCAGCTTCACTTCGTCTTTCCACCTCTCTGCCTCATTCCTCCTAAGCCATCTGTATTGTTTGGACACATCAGCTCTCTGTGCCCAGGTCTCTCCATCCATCATCCCCTGGTGTAGACAGCCACGTCTCCACCATAGCTCCTCCCTCCCTCGACTCCACCATGGGACATCGTCCTGGCTGCCCTTTGGGTTCCCGCCTGGCTACTCCTGCCTGCCACCATCGCCTCTTGTGCCTTGTCGCCCTCTCCGAACACCCTAGCAACCACTGCGAACACCCTAGCAACCACTCCGAACATCCTAGCAACCACTCCGAACATCCTAGCAACCACTCCGAACACCCAAGCAACCACAAATAATCAAAGAGCACCTCAGTCAGTGATCTGTAATGGAGAAACACATCAGTCAACAGTTCGCCCTCTCCGAACACCCTAGCAACCACTCCGAACACCCTAGCAACCACTCCGAACACCCTAGCAACCACTCAGAACATCCTAGCAACCACTCCGATCACCCAAGCAGCCACAAATAATCAAAGAGCACCTCAGTCAGTGATCTGTAATGGAGAAACTCATCGATCAACAGTTCGCCCTCTCCGAACACCCTAGCAACCACTCCGAACACCCTAGCAACCACTCTGAACACCCTAGCAACCACTCCGAACATCCTAGCAACCACTCCGAACACCCAAGCAACCACACATAATCAAAGAGCACCTCAGTCAGTGATCTGTAATGGAGAAACTCATCAGTCAACAGTTCGCCCTCTCCGAACACCCTAGCAACCACTCCGAACATCCTAGCAACCACTCCGAACACCCTAGCAACCACTCCGAACATCCTAGCAACCACTCCGATCACCCAAGCAGCCACAAATAATCAAAGAGCACCTCAGTCAGTGATCTGTAATGGAGAAACTCATCAGTCAACAGTTCGCCCTCTCCGAACACCCTAGCAACCACTCCGAACACCCTAGTAACCACTCCGAACACCCTAGCAACCACTCCGAACACCCTAGGAACCACTCCGAACACCCTAGCAACCACTCCGAACACCCTAGCAACCTCTCTGAACACCCTAGCAACCTCTCTGAACACCCTAGCAACCTCTCCGAACACCCTAGCAACCACTTCGAACATCCTAGCAACCACTCCGAACACCCTAGCAACCACAAATAATCAAAGAGCACCCCCTAGCAACCACTCCGAACACCCTAGTAACCACTCCGAACATCCTAGCAACCACTCCGAACACCCTAGTAACCACTCCGAACACCCTAGCAACCACTCCGAACACCCTAGGAACCACTCCGAACACCCTAGCAACCACTCCGAACACCCTAGCAACCTCTCTGAACACCCTAGCAACCTCTCCGAACACCCTAGCAACCACTCCGAACATCCTAGCAACCACTCCGAACACCCTAGCAACCACAAATAATCAAAGAGCACCTCAGTCAGTGATCTGTAATGGAGAAACTCATCAGTCAACAGTTTGCTGTCTCCGAACACCCTAGCAACCACTCTGAACACCCTAGAAACCACTCTGAACACCCTAGAAACCACTCCGAACACCCTAGTAACCACTCCGAACATCCTAGCAACCACTCCGAACACCCTAGTAACCACTCCGAACATCCTAGCAACCACTCCGAACACCCTAGTAACCACTCCGAACACCCTAGCAACCACTCCGAACACCCTAGGAACCACTCCGAACACCCTAGGAACCAGTCCGAACACCCTAGCAACCACTCCGAACACCCTAGGAACCACTCCGAACACCCTAGCAACCACTCCGAACACCCTAGCAACCTCTCTGAACACCCTAGCAACCACTCCGAACATCCTAGCAACCACTCCGATCACCCAAGCAGCCACAAATAATCAAAGAGCACCTCAGTCAGTGATCTGTAATGGAGAAACTCATCAGTCAACAGTTCGCCCTCTCCGAACACCCTAGCAACCACTCCGAACACCCTAGTAACCACTCCGAACACCCTAGCAACCACTCCGAACACCCTAGGAACCACTCCGAACACCCTAGCAACCACTCCGAACACCCTAGCAACCTCTCTGAACACCCTAGCAACCTCTCTGAACACCCTAGCAACCTCTCCGAACACCCTAGCAACCACTTCGAACATCCTAGCAACCACTCCGAACACCCTAGCAACCACAAATAATCAAAGAGCAGCCCCTAGCAACCACTCCGAACACCCTAGTAACCACTCCGAACATCCTAGCAACCACTCCGAACACCCTAGTAACCACTCCGAACACCCTAGCAACCACTCCGAACACCCTAGGAACCACTCCGAACACCCTAGCAACCACTCCGAACACCCTAGCAACCTCTCTGAACACCCTAGCAACCTCTCCGAACACCCTAGCAACCACTCCGAACATCCTAGCAACCACTCCGAACACCCTAGCAACCACAAATAATCAAAGAGCACCTCAGTCAGTGATCTGTAATGGAGAAACTCATCAGTCAACAGTTTGCTGTCTCCGAACACCCTAGAAACCACTCTGAACACCCTAGAAACCACTCCGAACACCCTAGTAACCACTCCGAACATCCTAGCAACCACTCCGAACACCCTAGTAACCACTCCAAACATCCTAGCAACCACTCCGAACACCCTAGTAACCACTCCGAACACCATAGCAACCACTCCGAACACCCTAGGAACCACTCCGAACACCCTAGCAACCACTCCGAACACCCTAGCAACCACTCCGAACACCCTAGGAACCACTCCGAACACCCTAGCAACCACTCCGAACACCCTAGCAACCTCTCTGAACACCCTAGCAACCACTCCGAACATCCTAGCAACCACTCCGAACACCCAAGCAACCACAAATAATCAAAGCGCACCTCAGTCAGTGATCTTTAATGGAGAAACTCATCAGTCAACAGTTCGCCCTCTCCGAACACCCTAGCAACCTCTCTGAACACCCTAGCAACCACTCCAAACACCCTAGCAACCACAAATAATCAAAGAGCACCTCAGTCAGTGATCTGTAATGGAGAAACTCATCAGTTTTCATCACTTCATCATAATTTAGTCACACTGACAGAAACGACTGCAGTGAGTTTAAACACAACTCAACTCAACACACTTTATCTTCACGAGGAACAAAACAAATAATGCTGAGCAACACAATAACTCTCACACACAGATGAGACTCTTGCCTCCTGATGTCTAACGCAAACATGCCGAAGCTCCCAGACTTTAATCTTTTTCAATCTCGGCTATTTTAAACACGTACACTTATTTGCTTCATAACACCCGCTCTCTCTTTCTTACACTTAGCCAAAAACATCAGCCATGAGGAGGGATGTGGGAGAGAATTGTGGGTAAATTTGTCTCCTGTTTGTTGCCATGACGAGACAAAGCTCTGCCTTCACGCCCAGCTGAGTCTGTGTGATTAAAGAGACGACAAGCAAAACCATCTGCCTGTCACACTCATCCGTCATCACACTCATTCTCCATCAGCAGCCCCTCCATCACTCATACTTTCCCTCTGACACACACTCTCAAACAGACACACACACTCACACACACTGTCTCTCACACACACACACACACACACTCACATATGCTCTCACACAAACACACACACACACACACGCGCTCACAAACACACACATTTTCTCACAAGCACACACACACACACACACACGCACACACTCTCTCTCACATAAACTCACACACACTCACTCACTCACACTCTCTCACACACACAAAAACACACACACGCACACACACACTTTCTCACACACACACACACACACACACACACTCACTCACTCACTCAAACACACTCACTCACACACACGCATACACACAGGCACACACACATACACACACACACACACACACACACACACTAATGCTATTTCAAGCATTCTGACTTATTTACACTGTTAAAGATTTGATTCTCATGCTAAACTTGGACAAAAAACATTAGGGGAACTGTGGACGCAGTTTGTTTTGTGCTAGTGTGTGTGTGTTTGCTCCCGGGCATGAATGGAAACCGCAGGCGGTGAGTGTGTGTGTGTGTTTAGTTGGCAATCGGTGCGTAAGTGCATATAATGTGAACAACACCAACGTGTAGAGAATCGAAAGTTATCCATTGTGTGTGTGTGTGTGTGTGTGTGTGTGTGTGTGTGTGTGTGTGTGTGTGTGTGTGTGTGTGTGTGTGTGTGTGTGTGTGTGGACTGGTAATCCCTACGTTATGGGGACAAAATGTCCCCACAAAGATGGCAATATCCGAAATCCTCGTCCTTGTGGGACATTTTTTGGTCCCCATGAGGAAAACATCTTATAAATCAGACTAAGTGATGTTTTTTGAAAATGTAAAAATGCAGAATGTCTCCTGTGATGGGCAGGTTTAGGGGCAGCGTGTGTGTGTGTGTGTGTGTGTGTGTGTGTGTGTGTGTGTGTGTGTGTGTGATGGGTAGGTTTAGGGGCAGTGTGTGTGTGTGTGTGTGTGTGTGTGTGTGTGTGTGTGTGTGTGTGTGATGGGTAGGTTTAGGGGCAGGGGCAGTGTGTGTGTGTGTGTGTGTGTGTGTGTGTGTGATGGGTAGGTTTAGGGGCAGTGTGTGTGTGTGTGTGTGTGTGTGAGTGTGTGTGATGGGTAGGTTTAGGGGCAGGGGCAGTGTGTGTGTGTGTGTGTGTGTGTGATGGGTAGGTTTAGGGGCAGTGTGTGTGTGTGTGTGTGTGTGTGTGTGTGTGTGTGTGTGTGTGTGTGTGTGTGTGTGTGTGTGTGTGTGTGTGTGAGATGGGTAGGTTTAGGGGCAGTGTGTGTGTGTGTGTGTGTGTGTGATGGGTAGGTTTAGGGGCAGTGTAGGGGGATAGAAAATACGGTATGTACAGTATAAAAACCATTACGCCTATGGAAAGTCCCCATAAAACATGAAAACCCAACATATGTGTGTGTGTGTGTGTGTGTGTGTGTGTGTGTGTGTGTGTGTGTGTGTCTCCACAAGCTCGGCTGTGTTCAGAAAGAATCAGTACAGTGTGTCTGTCTTTTATAACTATGATAAACTAAAGACTCTTGTGAGATATGAAGGATCAACACTACTCTACAGAAACTCCAGACTGGCAGAAATTGTGTGTGTGTGTGTGTGTGTGATGGGTAGGTTTAGGGGCAGTGTGTGTGTGTGTGTGTGTGTGTGTGTGTGTGTGTGTGTGTGTGTGTGTGTGTGTGTGTGTGTGTGTGTGTGTGTGTGTGTGTGATGGGTAGGTTTAGGGGCAGTGTGTGTGTGTGTGTGTGTGTGTGTGTGTGTGTGTGTGTGTGTGTGTGTGTGTGTGTGTGTGTGTGTGTGTGTGTGTGTGTGATGGGTAGGTTTAGGGGCAGTGTGTGTGTGTGTGTGTGTGATGGGTAGGTTTAGGGGCAGTGTGTGTGTGTGTGTGTGTGTGTGTGTGATGGGTAGGTTTAGGGGCAGTGTGTGTGTGTGTGTGTGTGTGTGTGTGTGTGTGTGTGTGTGTGATGGGTAGGTTTAGGGGCAGTGTGTGTGTGTGTGTGTGTGTGTGTGTGTGTGTGTGTGTGATGGGTAGGTTTAGGGGCAGTGTGTGTGTGTGTGTGTGTGTGTGTGTGTGTGTGTTGGGTAGGTTTAGGGGCAGTGTGTGTGTGTGTGTGTGTGTGTGTGTGTGTGTGTGTGTGTGTGTGTGATGGGTAGGTTTAGGGGCAGTGAGTGTGTGTGTGTGTGTGTGTGTGTGTGTGTGTGTGTGTGTGTGTGTGTGATGGGTAGGTTTAGGGGCAGTGTGTGTGTGTGTGTGTGTGTGTGTGTGTGTGTGTGTGTGTGTGTGTGTGTGTGTGTGTGTGTGTGTGTGTGTGTGTGTGTGTGTGTGTGTGTGTGTGTGTGTGTGTGTGTGTGTGTGTGTGTGTGTGTGTGTGTGTGTGTGATGGGTAGGTTTAGGGGCAGTGTAGGGGGATAGAAAATACGGTATGTACAGACAGTATAAAAACCATTACGCCTATGGAAAGTCCCCATAAAACATGAAAACCCAACATATGTGTGTGTGTGTGTGTGTGTGTGTGTGTCCACGAGCTCGGCTGTGTTCAGAAAGAATCGGTTCAGTGTGTCTGTCTTTTATAACTATGATAAACTAAAGACTCTTGTGAGATATGAAGGATCAACACTACTCTACAGAAACTCCAGACTGGCAGAAATTGTGTGTGTGTGTGTGTGTGTGTGTGTGTGTGTGTGTGTGTGTGTGTGTGTGATGACCCTTTAAAGTTAATCAAACGAACAAAAAAAAGAGAAAATCCGTCACTTTGCTTAGCTTTAATAAAACCTTTGTTTGGTTCAGGACTCTTGGATGTTGTATTTCTTGAATGTGTGATGTAACAAACGGACGCCTGTGTGAGTTTCTCTTTCAGGTCAAACACCGTCAGCAAAAAAGACTCTATTGGCCCCTTGAGTTCTGAAGTGTGTTCCTGCCACAGTACAACAAGTTTAGTGTGTGTAAGATGGAGAACGCACCTCGAGAACCGAGATCCTCTGATCTGATCTGTACTCCAGCGTCAGCCGAAAGCACAAAAGCATCATCCGGAGAGCAGAAGAAGAGGAGCTTTTTCCCGTCTGGTTTCTCTCTAGTGGTCTAACACAGCGAGTTTTTCTCCTTGACTCCATTATCGGCCTCTTTCCCTGTGATGTGGGAACGCAGTCAGCACTGAAGCAGAGCCGGAGCTCATCCCTCATCCTGCAGCTCCTCCGTCTCTCTTCATGGGCCTGAATATCGATTAAGCGAGAGATTGAATCTCTCAGTCGGCGGTCGGGCCCCTGAGGGCCTCCAGTACAAAGAGTCATGACTTTAACAGCGTGACCGTCGTCCCTTCAGCTCACGGGCTAGTTTAGTGCTCCAACTAACCTTCACTGGAGCTCCGGTTTCACGAGCAGAAAGCTTGCCATGTCAGAAAAGCCAAACAAATGACGCTGGTTAAGGGATGCAAAATGAGTTATGAATTATGAATTCATGCACTATGGTAAAAAAATGTCATAACCAGTGTTGGGGCGAACACATTATCAGTGCAGTGGAGTGTACAGCACTTTCACACGCGTACATGTGCACAAACACACTGTATATACAGTAGTGAATATGCGTACAAGCGAGTCAGAAAGTCAACTTTATTTCTAAAGCGCTTTATGCGATACAGATTGTTTCACATCAGTAATCCTCAAAATTAATTAAATCAGTCAAATGCAAAATCAGAATACTACACTCTAAAAAATGCTGGGTTAAAACATCCCAACCGCTGGGTTAAAACAACCCATTCACTTGGTTAAAATAACCCAATTGCTGGGTTAAAACGACCCATTCATATTTTTATATATATATCTAAGCAGGCTCGGGTAACCCCACTGCTTAAGAAACCCTCTCTAAACCCAGCACTTTTAGAAAACTATAGACCGGTATCCCTTCTGCCTTTCATTGCAAAGACACTAGAGCGAGTTGTGTTTAACCAGCTCTCTACGTTTCTTGAACAGAACAACCTCCTGGACATCAACCAATCCGGCTTGAAAATCGGCCACTCCACTGAAACTGCCCTGCTCTCGGTTACGGAGGCACTGAGACAGGCAAGAGCAGCTTCTAAATCCACAGTACTTATCTTACTGGATTTGTCTGCTGCTTTTGACACAGTCAATCACCAGATCCTCCTGGCAACTCTCATGAAGATGGGCATCTCAGGAACCGCTCTCCAGTGGCTCAAGTCTTACCTCTCAGGTATAGGTCCTTCAGGGTGTCATGGAGGCAGAGGCGTAGCAAGCTTTTCAAAAGTGTGGGGGATGGATGTGGTTTGTTTGTTAACAATAAAAACGATGAATACAATGACAGAAGGGTACAAAAGGTATAACATACAAGATATATAATATATATATTATACATACCTCGTTTTTTTTAACCACTGTGTTCGGTTGGGTTCTGATGGCTAGTCACATCAGTTTTTTGCTATTCTATTCTTAGGTGACGGGGACAGAAAGAGGTTAAGGAGGAAAAAAATTCACTTTTTTAATTTTACTTAAAAGACTTGAAAAACCTTCTACTTAAACTTAAAACTTTACTTAAAAAAACCTTGTACACATTCCTAGTGAATATAATATATAATAAATATATATAAAGATTTACACTGGCAGCTCAGAGCTGTACAGCAGCATTTAAGTATGAAATTTAATGAATAAATGTAAAAATACAACACTACATAGACTTCACTATAAAATATACATTGATTCATTGATATTAAAGCTACTGTATTAATGTTTTTCAGTCAAGAACAGAGTGATTTTCTATGTCTTTTGTAGTTTTATTAACATTAACATCCCCATAGTAGGAAATAATATGGAAGTCAATGGCTACCATCAACTGTCTGTGTTCAACAGAAGAAATGAATACAGGTTTGGAACAATATTAGAGTGAGTAAATAATGACAGAATTTTAGAGGTGAACTGTCCCTTTAAGGACAGCGTGTTCTCTAAAGGCTGCGCTGAGGTAAGACGTGCATCTAATATACAGACACACGCAAATTTATTTTCACTTTACACATAACAGACTGTGTTTATGTTAACCTTGTGTGTATTTGACAATATTAGCGCAGTAAGACTACTAGTCCAGTAATCAAGTTAAGTGCGCGTGCTCTGCGCGTTAAAACGGTGCATAAGCACGCGAATAACCGGCAAGGCTTTAAAACGCATGCAAATAATGAACTTTCGTGATTGTGACTATCTATAGTGTTCCATGATTATAACTCTCTGACACCAGCATTGCAAGCCTGTCTAGCACTGTGTATAGTGATTGAATATTTGCTCATATCAGCGCGTAGACAAGGCACACTGCAAAAAACAAAAACAAAAATTCACAAGCGCGAATTGACCCGTGAATGCTGTACCGAACGGTTTAATATTATAATGAGAATTGTGGCATCCCTAAAGCGTTTGTGCAAAACTGCGGGAAAACTGCAGAAAAAGTGTGGGTGTTGAACCCTCTCACCGGGAAAAGTGTGGGTGTTTTCCCCACGGGTGCGACGCCCCTGCATGGAGAGGTGAAGTGTCTAAGTCACATCATCTAGCTACTGGAGTTCCCCAGGGCTCAGTGCTTGGACCACTCCTCTTCTCCATGCTCGAATCAATCAGGCCCTCAATTTTGTGTGTGTGTTCACAGTCCTAATACAATAAAAGTCACCAAGTTTCATATCATTCTGAAGAAGCTGTGATTTTTAAAAATTCAAAAAGGGGTTCATAGGTTCAGTTCATAGATGTGTGTGTGTGTGTGTGTGTGTGTGTGTGTGTGTGTGTGTGTGTGTGTGTGTGTGTGTGTGTGTGTGTGTGTGTGTGTGTGTGTGTGTGTGTGTGTGTGTGTGTGTGTGTGTGTGTGTTAAGTGTGTGTGTGAGTGGATGTGTCAATTTCACACTCTTGATGTTTTAGAGTGTCACCCCTTCATTGCTGTGTACTTATTTTCAGCATTGTGGCCGATTTGTAGATTGTACACTCAAATATTCAGTGAATTTTTGTATTTTTGCCGATTTCCCATTCATTTCCTATGGTCGCTCATTTATGACCGAAGACAATAAAAGGTAAACTTTTTTTTAACGACCAATTAGCATGCTCGAATCATGACCCCAATTGTTTTGTGTGTTTGCATACCTAATGCCAACAAAGTCACCCAGTTTCATATCATTCGGATGAAGCTGTGATTTTTAGAATTTCAAAACGGTAAGAAATGACCGAAGAGCTCCAGAGGGTTGAAAAGTAACTAAGTACCGCGATTAGTTACTTTTTAAAGGAGCAACACAAAATTGTAATGCATTATTTTTTAAAGTCACTGTTCACGAGTGGCATATGCATTTAATTCTTTGCTTCCCGATCGGACGGATGCATTCTGAAATTATTGGATTTCACCGTGCAACAGTAAATACGACCTCAAGAATGACCTCACGTATGATGACCTCTCGTATGACCTCACGTTTGACCTCTCGTATGACCTCACGCATGACCTCACGCATGACCTCACGTTTGACCTCTCGCATGACCTCAAGAATGACCTCACGTATGATGACCTCTCGTATGACCTCACGTTTGACCTCTCGTATGACCTCACGTTTGACCTCTCGTATGACCTCCCGTATGACCTCACGTATGATGACCTCTCGTATGATGACCTCTCATATGACCTCTCGCATGACCTCTCGCATGACCTCACGTATGACCTCCCGTATGACCTCTCGCATGACCTCACGTATGACCTCCC
>NC_137110.1:51569846-51572346 GCF_949357685.1 Gobio gobio | reverse complement strand
AATTTCAAAATTTTTACAGTATTTATGATCAAATAAATGCAGCCTTGGTATAAAACAGCTATTTTAAATTATAATAATTTCAAAATTTTTACAGTATTTATGATCAAATTAATGCAGTCTTAGTATAAAACAGCTATTTTAAATTATAATATTTCACAATTTTTACTGTATTTAGGCTTGATTGTGTCTGTGGGGAACTGATTGGATGGTTGTGGTCTGTTATTGTGAGTGACAGGTGGCCCCGCCCTAATCATCAGAGAAGAGATTAAGATATTCTGATTATTAACACAACAATGATACATCATTTAGAATAAACTCTGCAAAAACTTTAAGTGATGTTTCTGCGATGGTCACGGGTTTCGATGCGTCCTCCGGCTCATTATAAAACTTTAATGACGCACATGATCTGGACGTGAAGAGCGAATCAGTGCAGATGTGACTGAGACACACAGCTGGAGATCAGCATCAGCCCACAGACACACTGAAATCTCTGCACTGCATGATGGGAGATGTTACTGTCAGAATCCAAACAAAAGACAGTGTTAAAGTATTGATGCTGAGAGAGAGAGAGAGAGAGAGAGGGAGAGAGAGAGAGAGAGAGAGAGAGAGAGAGAGAGAGAGAGAGAGAGAGAGAGAGGGAGAGAGAGAGAGAGAGAGCAGAGGTCAGACTGCAGAAACAAGGGGCATTACTGACATCTGCTGGCAGACGAGGGTAATGCTTGTGCTTGAATGGACTCAAACACATCTATCTATCTATCTATCTATCTATCTATCTATCTATCTATCTATCTATCTATCTATCTATCTATCTATCTATCTATCTATCTATCTATCTATCTATCTATCTATCTATCTATCTATCTATCTATCTATCTATCTATCTATCTATCTGTCTATCACATGAGCTTTAATGCCTTCCCATTCTTCATCTGTAGGGTTTAATATGGAGTCTCAGCTCTAACAGCTTCAGCTCTTCTGGGAAGGCTTTCCTCAAGGTTTAGGAGTGTGTTTATGGGGATTCTTCATTTGTGAAGGCATTTGTGGCTCTCAGTCTCCGCTCTAATTCATCCTAAAGCTGTTCTATCGGGTTGAGGTCAGGACTCAAGTTCCTCCACACCAAACTCCTCATCATGCCTTTATGGAGACGCTTTGAGCACTGGAGCAGTCATGCTGGGACAGGAAGGGGCCGTCCACAAACTAGTCCCATAAAAATGGGAGCATGAAATTGTCCAAAATGCCTTGCATTAAGAGTTCCTTTCACTGGAGCTAACCCCTGAAAAACAACCCCACCCCATAATCCCCCCTCCACCAAACGTTACACAATGCAGTCATGCAAGTCCCGTTCTCCAGACTCGTCCATGGGATTGTCAGACAGAGAAGCGTGATTGGTCACTCAGAGAACACGTCTCCACTGCTCTAGAGTCCAGTGGTGGCGCGCTTTACCCCACTGCATCCCACACTTTGCATTGCACTTGGTGATGTAAGGCTTGGATGAGCTGCTCGGCCATGGAAACCCATTCCATGAAGCTCTACACCAGGGGTGGCGAACTCCGGTCCTGGAGGGCCACTGTCCTGCATAGTTTTGCTTCAACCCTAATCAAACACACCTGAACAAGCTAATCATGGTGTGAAGGGTTACTAGAAAGCTAAAGGCAGGTGAGTTTTATCAGGGTTGGAGCTGAATTCTGCAGGACAGTGGCCCTCCAGGCTCGGAGTTCGCCACCCCTGCTCTACACACTGTTCTTGAGCTCATCTGAAGGCCACAGAAGTTTGGAGGTCTGGAGCTCTTGACTCTGCAGAAAGTTAGCGACTTCTGTGGCCCTCAGCATGTGCTGACCCCACTCTGTGACCCTCAGCATGCGCTGACTCCACTCTGTGACCCTCAGCATGTGCTGACCCCGCTCTGTGACCCTCAGCATGCGCTGACTCCACTCTGTGACCCTCAGCATGCGCTGACCCCGCTCTGTGACCCTCAGCATGTGCTGACCCCGCTCTGTGACCCTCAGCATGCGCTGACCCCGCTCTGTGACCCTCAGCATGCGCTGACCCCGCTCTGTGACCCTCAGCATGTGCTGACCCCACTCTGTGACCCTCAGCATGTGCTGACCCCGCTCTGTGGCCCTCAGCATGTGCTGACCCCGCTCTGTGGCCCTCAGCATGCGCTGACCCCGCTCTGTGACCCTCAGCATGCGCTGACCCCTCTCTGTGACCCTCAGCATGCGCTGACCCCGCTCTGTGACCCTCAGCATGCGCTGACCCCGCTCTGTGACCCTCAGCATGCGCTGACCCCGCTCTGTGACCCTCAGCATTTGCTGACCCCGCTCTGTGACCCTCAGCATGCGCTGACCCCGCTCTGTGACCCTCAGCATGCGCTGACCCCGCTCTGTGACCCTCAGCATGCGCTGACCCCGCTCTGTGACCCTCAGCATGCGCTGACCCCGCTCTGTGACCCTCAGCATGCGCTGACCCCGCACTGTGACCCTCAGCATGCGCTGACCCC
>NC_137110.1:51542346-51559846 GCF_949357685.1 Gobio gobio | reverse complement strand
CACACACACACCTGAGAGCGGCCCATTCTCTCACTAATGTGTGTAGAAGCGAACACACACACACACACACACACACACACACACACACACACACACACACACACACCTGAGAGCGGCCCATTCTCTCTCTAATGTGTGTAGAAGCGAACACACACACACACACACACACACACACACACACACACACACACTCCTGAGAGCGGCCCATTCTCTCTCTGATGTGTGTAGAAGCGAACACACACACACACACACACACACACACACCTGAGAGCGGCCCATTCTCTCTCTAATGTGTGTAGAAGCGAACACACACACACACACACACACACACACCTGAGAGCGGCCCATTCTCTCTCTAATGTGTGTAGAAGCGAACACACACACACACACACACACACACTCCTGAGAGCGGCCCATTCTCTCTCTGATGTGTGTAGAAGCGAACACACACACACACACACACACACACACACACACACACACACCTGAGAGCGGCCCATTCTCTCTCTAATGTGTGTAGAAGCGAACACACACACACACACACACACACACACACACCTGAGAGCGGCCCATTCTCTCTCTGATGTGTGTAGAAGCGTCTGCTAGAGCTGGAGTTGCACACCTGTGGTCATGAAGTGTCCATCCATTAGACCAGGGTTATTCAAATCTTCAAAACCCTAATCAAACACACCTGAACATGCTAATCAATGTCTTCAGGTTCATTAGAAAACCACAGGCAGGTGAGTTTGATCAGGGTCAGATCATTCCTGATCCAGACCAAGAGCTGTGTTTTAGAATTGATCAGAACTGAATGATCTCTGAAATATTTAGTGCTGCGTCTCCTCTGTATTCCTCAGCTTGAGCTTCAGGAGACGTCTGCGTTTGACAGAGGTCAGAGGTCAACTATAACACGGCCGATCTGATGTCACACCGCCCCTGTCCTCAGCACTGGGACGTCTGCCATCAACAGGAAGTGACCCGTGTCTGACGGGGGCTGCTGTCGGCCAATCATGCGGCCGCTGAAGCTTAGCGGGTATCACTGACAGAGAGAGAGAGAGAGACAGAGAGAGAGAGAGAGACAGAGACAGAGAGAGAGAGAGACATGAGGACACTGAGAGGAGGCTTTAATTACTAATGCCCTTCAGTAAAAATTATGAAATATTATTATAATTTAAAATAGCTGTTTTATACCAAGGCTGCATTTATTTGATCATAAATACAGTAAAAATTGTGAAATATTATTATAATTTAAAATAGCTGTTTTATACCAAGGCTGCATTTATTTGATCATAAATACAGTAAAAATTGTGAAATATTATTATAATTTAAAATAGCTGTTTTATAACTAGGCTGCATTTATTTGATCATAAATACAGTAAAAATTGTGATATATTATTATAATTTAAAATAGCTGTTTTATAGCAAGTCTGCATTTATTAGATCATCAATACAGTACAAATTTGGAAATATTATTATACTTTAAAATACTAGTGTCCTTCAGAAGTCATTCTAATATGAAGATTTGCTGCTCAACAAACATTTATGATTATTATCAGTGTTGAAAACAGTTGTTGCTTCAGATTTTACTCTTACTGACGTTCTACGTAATAATTCGCTAAAATAGTTCACTTAGAAGTTTATTTTTTTCACTGAATTTCGTGCTGAGTAAATAAAATGACTGGTTAAAGACACAAACCTTAGGATCGATATTTTTAAGGCAAAGGATCGACCCTTTCGAACAACATCAGTCCCCAAAGTATAGATATTTGAGGTGCAGAATGAGCTTAGAAACGTCCAATATGTAACATATACACAACTGTTCAAAAGTTTGGGATCACTATGATTCAAAAAATACATTTATTCAGCAATAACACATTAAACTGATCAAAATTTTGGATCAAATAAACGCAGCCTTGGTATAAAACAGCCATTTAAAACGTTAATATTTCACAATTTTTACTGTATTTATGATCAAATTCAGCCTTGGTATAAAACAGCTATTTTAAATTATAATAATGTTTCACAATTTTTACTGTATATATATATATATATATAATCATCATCAGAGGTGGACAGATGATGATGTGTAGATATGCATGTGCTAGATGAGCTACACACACACACACACACACACACACACAGCTCTGCATTTCAACTAGAAAAATAAGTAGAAAATCTTTAAATGTCAATAATAATAATAATGTTAATTATTTGTATTTATGACTTTTTTACATATAAGATTTATATTATTTATAATAATACAACTAATAATAATATTAGATATTTAATTTTATGTTTTTAAATATATTTTTATAATAGCAAATAATAATAATAATAATAATCATTTAATATGATTTAATGTTTATTTATTTGTTTTGTTTTTTAATTATCATCTATAATAATAATCACTTTAAATAATAATAATAAATTAACATTATTTAAATATTAATAATAATTGTAAATGTCAATGTTAATTTTTTATGTGTTTTATTATTTTGTTTAAAAAAAATGGTTTTAAATAATCTTTAAATATTAATGATAATACATGTCAATTATTTAATATAATTTATGATTGTGTTTTTAAATATCTTTTTATATGATTTATAATAACACAAATAATATTATTTATTATTTCAATAACGTTTTGTATGTTTTTATAAAAATGTTATATTATCATTATCAGTAATCTTTAAATGTTAATAAACACCACAGATATGACAGAAGTCTGACAGCAGAAGTGACTCTGAAGTGAGAAGGTGAGAGGAAAGATGAACAGAGATCATGTTCTGCTCGTTAGAGTTGAGTGTGTGTGTGTGTGTGTGTGTGTGTGTGTGTGTGTGTGTGTGTGTGTGTGTGAGAGAGAGTGTGTGTGTGTGAGTGTGTGTGTGTGTGAGTGTTTCTGCAGACGCAGCAGTAAAGCTTAAACTTCTGCTTTCAATAATGAGCCCGTAATGAAGTCACATGATCACACTCACCGAACGGAAGCAGCTCTTCAGCGGCGGCGGCGGCGGCATTCTGCTGACAGTACACACATCTGAGCCTGGAGGCTGAACACACACACACACACACACACACACACACACACACACACACACACACACACACACACACACACACACACACACACACACACACACACACACACACTCTCTCTCACAGACAGTCTCATACACACACTCACACACACTCTCACACACACACACACACACACACACACACTCTCTCACACTCACACACACACACTCTCACACACAGACACAGACACTCTCACACACACACACAGACACACACACACACACTCACTATTTCACTATTTTACTGAGGAACTTCCGCTGATATCAAGTTAATAATATTTTATGGCCTAACTTGACCTTTGACCCCCAATCACAGAAACATCTGTAACACACTAGATTAAACACAAACATGTTTTGGCTGAAATGAACAATAATAAAATAATGCATTGACATAAAAAAGGAAATTTACTTTTGATACTTAAGTACTTTTAAAAGCAAGTACTTCTGTACTTTTACTTAAGTAATAATAGTTTTTAACAACTTTCACTTGTAACAGAGTAATATTTGACCAGTAGTACTTTTACTTTCACTCGAGTAATGGAGTTGTGTTCTTTGTCCAGCTCTGATTATATGTCCAGCTGGCCATAGAGCGTGAAAGATACATCCAAAAACTTAATTTGGTCAATTTAAAAACATGTCCCTTCATTCTCCCAGCGTCAAACTGGTGTAACAACTCCACCCAGTGGCCAGAGGACATTTACTCGCACCTCGAGTGAGCAGGTGAGCCAGAGAATGATTTAACTTCGTTTTTGAATCATGAAGTACGGATGATGCTATCGAAAGCTAAGTCAGGCTAGTTAAAGGGTTAGTTCACCCAAAAATGTAAATTCATATTAATGACTGAGCCTCATGTGGTTGGACACCCGTCAGACCTCCGTTCATCTTCAGACACAAATGAAGATATTTTAGTGTAAATCTGATGCTCTGAAAGGCCTCCATTGGCTCAACTTTACACTCTCAAGACCCTTAAAAGACACTAAAGACTAAAGTTACAAAGTCCATCTCACTACAGTGGCTCTACAATAACTTTATGAAGACGAGAATAGTTTCTGTGCGCAAAAAAAACCCTAAATAACGACTTATATAGTGATGACGATTTCAAAACACGGCCTCATGAAGCTGCGAAGCGTTATGAATCAGTGAGTCGAATCATGATTCGGATCGCGTGTCAAACCGTCAAACTGCTGAAATTTGGCGATTCAAACCGCTGAATCGACTCACTGATTCATAACACTCTGAACCGCTGAATCGACTCACTGATTCATAACACTCTGAACCGCTGAATCGACTCACTGATTCATAACGCTCCAAACCGCTGAATCGACTCACTGATTCATAACACTCTGAACCGCTGAATCGACTCACTGATTCATAACGCTCCAAAACGCTGAATCGACTCACTGATTCATAACACTCTGAACCGCTGAATCGACTCACTGATTCATAACGCTCCAAACCGCTGAATCGACTCACTGATTCATAACGCTCTGAACCGCTGAATCGACTCACTGATTTATAACGCTCCGAACCGCTGAATCGACTCACTGATTCATAACGCTCCAAACCACTGAATCGACTCACTGATTCATAACGCTCCAAACCACTGAATCGACTCACTGATTCATAACGCTCTGAACTGCTGAATCGACTCACTGATTCATAACGCTCCGAACCGCTGAATCGACTCACTGATTCATAACGCTCCAAACCACTGAATCGACTCACTGATTCATAACGCTCCGAACCGCTGAATCGACTCACTGATTCATAACGCTCCAAACCACTGAATCGACTCACTGATTCATAACGCTCCGAACCGCTGAATCGACTCACTGATTCATACCGCTCCAAACCACTGAATCGACTCACTGATTCATAACGCTTCGAAGCTTCATGAGGCCGTGTTTTGAAATCAGATTTCAACTAAAATATCTTCATTTGTGTCTGAAGATGAACGGAGGTCTGACGGGTGTCCAACCACATGAGGCTCAGTCATTAATGACACAATTTACATTTTTGGGTGAACTAACCCTTTAACTATGGCTGGACAGAAAATTGCTCTCAGTACACTAAATATAATTCAATTCAATTCAATTCAAATGTATTTGTATAGCGCTTTTCACAATACACATTGTTTCAAAGCAGCTTTACAGAAAGTGCATTTCATAAATGTACATTGAAAAATGTTAGAAAGAGAATGTTAAAGGAAAATGTTAGAATAAGTTAATCAATCATGTATTATTTTAGATTTTATACAATCATGTATAAACATAATATTTACATTTAACGATGTTTACTAGCAAAAACGAAGTAAAATCATTCACTTGCTACACCAATTTGACGCTGGGAGAATGAAGGGATGTGTTTTTAAATTGACCAAATTAAGTTTGTGGATGTATCTTTCACGTTCTATGGCCGGCTGGACATATAATTACTTGACATGTTTAATCTGAGTGATATCTTCAGTTATTAAAGCCTGCCGGCTGTGTGCGGACGTTGTTTTGTGCCGCTATTTGTATTGAAGTCTATGGGAAGTTTAGTTTATTTTCCCCTAAAAGTGGGCGTGAATCTGTTCAGAGACATTCTGTGACATTACGGCGTTTGTGCGTCTGACTAACAGACAGCAGACAAACGACAATCCACCTGTCACTCAAAGTGGCCACGCCCTTAATTATGCAGAACTTTAAGGCTTTATATAATGTTATAAAAACATTCCCCCCCTCACAGTCGTCATGAAGGGCAACATTAGCCGTACAGACCAAAAGCACAGTTTGTCCCAGACTGTAAACATGTGTTCTTCTGCTGTAAAGTTGGCCATTTGAACATGAGCTCAGTGAGATTCTGCTCCTCTAGTGGCCAGTCCAGGAACTGCACCAAAACACAGAAGTTTTTATTAAACAAGCGTTTAAGGACACAAACATGGATACCGGCAATTGAGATGGAGCGCCACATGTTATATTACACTGAGAACTACAACGTGATCAGAGACAGGAAATATCATATATAAAAGTGACATTTGGAGATTTGCCTAAATGTTCACTGCACACTGAGTGTCAGGATCCCGAAATGATCCCGTTCTTCTGCTGAAGCTTCACGTCTTATTGCCTTTCTCCACTTTTGTGTCTTTAAAGTCTCGTTGTTTTGGGTCGACGGCTGATAAAAACGTACTTGTGTGTTTTTTAGCTTGTACACCTGTCACACAGCAGCTTTCAGACATTGTTCTGTTTTTTATTATAAGTCAGAAATGACAATGAGGCGTTTCACGCAATACAGAGTCAATGGAGAGCGCTGGTGTGGGCGTGGCCTAAATGCGCTCTGTCTCTATTGGCTTAGAGAAACTGGAGGAGGAGCCGCTTGGTTACATCTAATGTTGTTTATTGCAGTTTTGTGTTATCATGATGGTGTTTAGTGTTTGTGTGAATGACGGTATATTAGTATTGTCCAGAGGTGGACAGTAACGAAGTACATTTAGGCTACTTGAGGACTGTACTTAAGTACACTTTTTGAGTATCTGTACTTTCCTTGAGTAGTATTTTTTCTGGAAACGTATGACTTTAACTTCACTACATTTGAAAGACAATTATCGTACTTTTTACTCCACTACATTTCTATCAAGACCCTCGAAGTAGAAAGTCGTAGCCGCTTTGAAAGTCAGTGGATGATTAGTTTTCTTCTTTAAAATGTGATTTTTACACAGAAAGCTGCCTCTCAGACGCCAGACCACAAGCACTGAGCTTTAGGGCGTTTTCACACACACCTTGTTTGGTCCGGATTTTCGGACTTTTAAGTTTGGTCCGAATCAAAATTGCAGGTGTGAAACCTCCCCTGACCACAGTCTGGACCAAACAGACGAGATTTGGTCCTGAGAAAAGAGGTCGTCTCGCTCCGGATCAAACTGAACAAAGGTTCGGTTCGTTTCTTGTGTGAAAGCATTTTCTGTATGGTTCGGACTTTCAGACCATTTACAGGAAGTTCATGTTTATGTTTAAATATTATAACGTTATTTTTAAATTCAATCTAGGCTACATTGATTATGAAAAGTGAAAATATGCGCAATATGTCAGTAGACAGAAAGTCAGAAATAATTTTGAACGAAATTTTGTATGATTTTGCTTAGAAAGCATTTCTTTAATGGGAATTTCGTTTTGTATAAATTTTATCTTAATTTTAATCAACGTTTAATCAGATAATTACCTGGATTTAATAAATAAGAAGCAAATAGTCTATAGCAGACCATAATCGCGGGAGCGATCACATGCTTTGCACATGAACTGGAGTCTCAAATAAACCCAAACTCAGCAGATACTCGCCTCACAAACATGAGAAATATGTGTATATAAAGCTTGAAATGTCCACTTTAAACATAATGAATAAAACAATAGTCCAGCAATGCGACTGTTCAATAGTGGCGACGACGATATGCGTCCGTTCATTCACTCTTGTCAAAGACGCGTCAGACGCACGTCCGTTTACAAACCAATCACAGTCCAGATGAAGATGAAGACGAGTGGACACAAGTGTGTCATGTTCAGTTCTTTAGTGCGCTCGCATAATTGCAATGTGAAACCAAACCAAAACTAACCGAATATATAAAAAGTATCAAAACATGAACTTCGGTTCGGACCTTGGTGCGGACTTTCAGGTGTGATAGTCTATTGAATCTACTAAAATCTCACTATGGTCAATTAAAACTAGACTAAAACTAAAACAATTCAGATGCCTAAAATGTTATAGTCAAAAGACTATGACTAACACTAAATCACAATTTGCTGTCAAAATTAACACTTGTATGAAGTATGGTCGGTCAAATGATTTTTTTTAAGGATTTACCCGCCAGGTTCCCACAGCGCTAACACATATAGCTAACGCTCCACAATAATGTTAGTTAGCATGCAAAAGCGTAATTGGGCTAATAATGTTAACTGAAGTCCTTTCAGAAATATTTTTTTACACAATCCTGTCAAATAAACACAATGTAGAAACCTTTCTTTTCTAGTATGATTTTATCTTTGATAAGAGCTTTGTAACTTTTAAACAAGTATTTAAATGAGTTCAAGGTATGCTAGCATGTCAGCTGGAGCTTAAACACTCATGATGGAACAGTGCATTCATACAACAATACAACAATAATAAAATAATGCATTTACTTTTACTTTTGATACTTAAGTAATTTTAAAAAGCAAGTACTTCTGTACTTTTACTTAAGTAAAAATCTATCTTTACAACTTTCACTTGTAATGGAGTAATATTTGACCAGTGGTATTGGAGTAATGGAGTGGTGTAGTTTGTCCAGCTCTGGTCTGGTCCTCCTCAAAGCTTTGATTCATCATGTGACTCGTCTCCACTGTGATTGGCTGTCAGTATCAGTATCGGCTTCAAGAGAAAATGCGGGAGGCCTGTTTCTAACACATCAACTCTGAGGACAAAATGTTCACTTGCTGCCTAATATATCCCACCCACTAACAGAGATTACTCACTTCACCGGTCATAATGTAATGCCTGATGGCGGGTCATGTGACGTGCGGTGTTTGAGCAGGTCCTCCGGGCGGAGGATTGTCCAGCCTGTGAGACAGCAGGGGCTGATGGGACAGAGATTCAAGATCTCACAGAGTTCATTATTATATGCACGAGAGGCATTTCCGTGATGTTTTCCAGGACTGGAGAAGATGAGGAAGAGGAAGTGATGTCACTGAGCCATCATGAGAGTGGACCCCTGCAGAGCTCCAGATCACCAGCAGAGGGCGCTAGAGAAACATTAAACATCAGATTTACACATAAAACACTTTAACTGAAAATTGAAACTGAAAAACTGAAAATTAGCCCATGATTTACTCCAACTCATCCGAGGTGTGTGTGACATTCTTCTCTCAGACGAATAAAATCTGAGTTATATTACACAAGTCCAGGCTAATCCAAGCTTTATAATAGCAGTAATAGTTGCTCTGTTAATGAATAAAAAGTGCATCTATCCATCATATAACTGCTCCAGCGGCTCTGGGGTGTTAATAAAGGCCTTCTGAAGCGAATCCACGCGCTTGTGGATGAAAAATATCCATATTTAAAACTTTATCAAGTAAACTTTCGGCCTCCGCCTTCCCTGTTCAGTGTCTGGAGAAAGTGTGTAAAGTTCTCCTGCGGATGGAAAGACTAACGCTCAGCTCCGCTCGTCATGACGTCACACACACACATCTGGAGTTTCACTTTCAACATTCAACACTTTTACACAGAAGGCGGAGGCCGAAAGTTTACTTGATAAAGTTTTAAATATGGATATTTTTCTTCCACAAACGCGTGGATTCGCTTCAGAAGGCCTTTATTAACACCCCAGAGCCGCTGGAGCAGTTATATGATGGATAGATGCACTTTTTATTCAGAAACAGAGCAACTATTACTGCAATAATAAAGCTTGGATTAGCCTGGACTTGTGTAATTTAACTCAGATTTTATTCGTCTGACAGAAGAATGTCACACACACCTCGGATGAGTTGAGGGAGAGTAAATCATGGGCTAATGTTCAGTTTTGGATAAACTATCGCTTTAAACTCAGACTGAAAGCCTCTCATTGATTCTGGATCCACAATTAATCAGTGATCCGTCCCTAAAAGAACCCACGGGTTTAACTGTGCAATAGCCAACTATACATTATATGGGTCAAAATTATAAATGTTTCTTTTATGCTAAAAATAATTAGGATGTTAAGATCATGTTCCATGAAGATATTTTGTAAATAATGTCAAATGTATTAGTAGCTAAGAACTTCATCTGGACAACTTTACAGGAGAATATTTAGTTTTTTTTGCACCTTCAGATTCCAGATATCGCTCTAACATTACGTGTCAGAGTTCAGCTGTGAGGAAGATGAAGATGTGAAGAAGATGAAGATGTGAGGAAGATGAAGATGTAGATGTGAGGAAGATGAAGATGTGAGGAAGATGAAGATGTGAAGAAGATGAAGATGTGAGGAAGATGAAGATGAAGATGTGAGGAAGATGAAGATGAAGATGTGAAGAAGATGAAGATGTGAGGAAGATGAAGATGAAGATGTGAGGAAGATGAAGATGAAGATGTGAAGAAGATGAAGATGTGAGGAAGATGAAGATGAAGATGTGAGGAAGATGAAGATGTGAGGAAGATGAAGATGTGAGGAAGATGAAGATGTGAAGAAGATGAAGATGTGAGGAAGATGAAGATGTGAAGAAGATGAAGATGTGAGGAAGATGAAGATGTGAGGAAGATGAAGATGTGAGGAAGATGAAGATGTGAAGAAGATGAAGATGTGAGGAAGATGAAGATGTGAGGAAGATGAAGATGTGAGGAAGATGAAGATGTGAGGAAGATGAAGATGTGAGGAAGATGAAGATGTGAGGAAGATGAAGATGTGAAGAAGATGAAGATGTGAGGAAGATGAAGATGTGAAGAAGAGGAAGATGTGAAGAAGATGAAGATGTGAAGAAGATGAAGATGTGAGGAAGATGAAGATGTGAAGAAGAGGAAGATGTGAAGAAGATGAAGATGTGAAGAAGATGAAGATGTGAAGAAGATGAAGATGTGAGGAAGATGAAGATGTGAGGAAGATGAAGATGAAGATGTGAGGAAGATGAAGATGTGAGGAAGATGAAGATGAAGATGTGAGGAAGATGAAGATGTGAGGAAGATGAAGATGTGAAGAAGATGAAGATGTGAGGAAGATGAAGATGTGAAGAAGATGAAGATGTGAGGAAGATGAAGATGTGAAGAAGATGAAGATGTGAGGAAGATGAAGATGTGAGGAAGATGAAGATGTGAGGAAGATGAAGATGTGAAGAAGATGAAGATGTGAGGAAGATGAAGATGTGAAGAAGATGAAGATGTGAGGAAGATGAAGATGTGAAGAAGATGAAGATGTGAGGAAGATGAAGATGTGAAGAAGATGAAGATGTGAGGAAGATGAAGATGTGAGGAAGATGAAGATGTGAAGAAGATGAAGATGTGAGGAAGATGAAGATGTGAAGAAGATGAAGATGTGAGGAAGATGAAGATGTGAAGAAGATGAAGATGTGAGGAAGATGAAGATGTGAGGAAGATGAAGATGTGAAGAAGATGAAGATGTGAGGAAGATGAAGATGTGAGGAAGATGATGTGAAGAAGATGAAGATGTGAGGAAGATGAAGATGTGAAGAAGATGAAGATGTGAAGAAGATGAAGATGTGAGGAAGATGAAGATGTGAGGAAGATGAAGATGTGAAGAAGATGAAGATGTGAGGAAGATGAAGATGTGAGGAAGATGAAGATGAAGATGTGAAGAAGATGAAGATGTGAGGAAGATGAAGATGTGAGGAAGATGAAGATGTGAGGAAGATGAAGATGTGAGGAAGATGAAGATGTGAAGAAGATGAAGATGTGAAGAAGATGAAGATGTGAGGAAGATGAAGATGTGAGGAAGATGAAGATGTGAGGAAGATGAAGATGTGAGGAAGATGAAGATGTGAAGAAGATGAAGATGTGAGGAAGATGAAGATGTGAGGAAGATGAAGATGTGAAGAAGATGAAGATGTGAGGAAGATGAAGATGTGAGGAAGATGAAGATGTGAAGAAGATGAAGATGTGAGGAAGATGAAGATGTGAAGAAGATGAAGATGTGAGGAAGATGAAGATGTGAGGAAGATGAAGATGTGAGGAAGATGAAGATGTGAGGAAGATGAAGATGTGAGGAAGATGAAGATGTGAAGAAGATGAAGATGTGAAGAAGATGAAGATGTGAAGAAGATGAAGATGTGAGGAAGATGAAGATGTGAAGAAGATGAAGATGTGAGGAAGATGAAGATGTGAAGAAGATGAAGATGTGAAGAAGATGAAGATGTGAGGAAGATGAAGATGTGAGGAAGATGAAGATGTGAAGAAGATGAAGATGTGAAGAAGATGAAGATGTGAGGAAGATGAAGATGTGAGGAAGATGAAGATGTGAAGAAGATGAAGATGTGAAGAAGATGAAGATGTGAAGAAGATGAAGATGTGAAGAAGATGAAGATGTGAGGAAGATGAAGATGTGAAGAAGATGAAGATGTGAAGAAGATGAAGATGTGAAGAAGATGAAGATGTGAGGAAGATGAAGATGTGAAGAAGATGAAGATGTGAGGAAGATGAAGATGTGAAGAAGATGAAGATGTGAGGAAGATGAAGATGTGAAGAAGATGAAGATGTGAAGAAGATGAAGATGTGAGGAAGATGAAGATGTGAAGAAGATGAAGATGTGAAGAAGATGAAGATGTGAGGAAGATGAAGATGTGAAGAAGATGAAGATGTGAAGAAGATGAAGATGTGAGGAAGATGAAGATGTGAGGAAGATGAAGATGTGAAGAAGATGAAGATGTGAGGAAGATGAAGATGTGAGGAAGATGAAGATGTGAAGAAGATGAAGATGTGAAGAAGATGAAGATGTGAGGAAGATGAAGATGTGAGGAAGATGAAGATGTGAAGAAGATGAAGATGTGAGGAAGATGAAGATGTGAGGAAGATGAAGATGTGAAGAAGATGAAGATGTGAAGAAGATGAAGATGTGAGGAAGATGAAGATGTGAGGAAGATGAAGATGTGAGGAAGATGAAGATGTGAAGAAGATGAAGATGTGAAGAAGATGAAGATGTGAGGAAGATGAAGATGTGAGGAAGATGAAGATGTGAAGAAGATGAAGATGAAGATGTGAGGAAGATGAAGATGAAGATGTGAAGAAGATGAAGATGTGAGGAAGATGAAGATGTGAAGAAGATGAAGATGAAGATGTGAGGAAGATGAAGATGAAGATGTGAGGAAGATGAAGATGAAGATGTGAGGAAGATGAAGATGTGAGGAAGATGAAGATGTGAGGAAGATGTAGATGTGAGGAAGATGAAGATGTGAAGAAGATGAAGATGTGAAGAAGATGAAGATGTGAGGAAGATGAAGATGTGAAGAAGATGAAGATGTGAGGAAGATGAAGATGTGAAGAAGATGAAGATGTGAAGAAGATGAAGATGTGAGGAAGATGAAGATGTGAAGAAGATGAAGATGTGAAGAAGATGAAGATGTGAAGAAGATGAAGATGTGAAGAAGATGAAGATGTGAGGAAGATGAAGATGTGAGGAAGATGAAGATGTGAAGAAGATGAAGATGTGAAGAAGATGAAGATGTGAGGAAGATGAAGATGTGAAGAAGATGAAGATGTGAAGAAGATGAAGATGTGAAGAAGATGAAGATGTGAGGAAGATGAAGATGTGAGGAAGATGAAGATGAAGATGTGAGGAAGATGAAGATGTGAGGAAGATGAAGATGTGAGGAAGATGAAGATGTGAGGAAGATGAAGATGTGAGGAAGATGAAGATGAAGATGTGAGGAAGATGAAGATGTGAGGAAGATGAAGATGTGAGGAAGATGTAGATGTGAGGAAGATGAAGATGTGAAGAAGATGAAGATGTGAAGAAGATGAAGATGTGAAGAAGATGAAGATGTGAGGAAGATGAAGATGTGAAGAAGATGAAGATGTGAGGAAGATGAAGATGTGAGGAAGATGAAGATGTGAAGAAGATGAAGATGTGAAGAAGATGAAGATGTGAGGAAGATGAAGATGTGAGGAAGATGAAGATGTGAGGAAGATGAAGATGTGAGGAAGATGAAGATGTGAAGAAGATGAAGATGTGAGGAAGATGAAGATGTGAGGAAGATGAAGATGTGAAGAAGATGAAGATGTGAGGAAGATGAAGATGTGAGGAAGATGAAGATGTGAAGAAGATGAAGATGTGAGGAAGATGAAGATGTGAAGAAGATGAAGATGTGAGGAAGATGAAGATGTGAGGAAGATGAAGATGTGAGGAAGATGAAGATGTGAAGAAGATGAAGATGTGAGGAAGATGAAGATGTGAAGAAGATGAAGATGTGAAGAAGATGAAGATGTGAAGAAGATGAAGATGTGAGGAAGATGAAGATGTGAAGAAGATGAAGATGTGAAGAAGATGAAGATGTGAGGAAGATGAAGATGTGAAGAAGATGAAGATGTGAAGAAGATGAAGATGTGAGGAAGATGAAGATGTGAGGAAGATGAAGATGTGAAGAAGATGAAGATGTGAAGAAGATGAAGATGTGAAGAAGATGAAGATGTGAAGAAGATGAAGATGTGAGGAAGATGAAGATGTGAAGAAGATGAAGATGTGAAGAAGATGAAGATGTGAGGAAGATGAAGATGTGAGGAAGATGAAGATGTGAAGAAGATGAAGATGTGAAGAAGATGAAGATGTGAAGAAGATGAAGATGTGAAGAAGATGAAGATGTGAAGAAGATGAAGATGTGAGGAAGATGAAGATGTGAAGAAGATGAAGATGTGAGGAAGATGAAGATGTGAAGAAGATGAAGATGTGAGGAAGATGAAGATGTGAAGAAGATGAAGATGTGAAGAAGATGAAGATGTGAGGAAGATGAAGATGTGAAGAAGATGAAGATGTGAAGAAGATGAAGATGTGAGGAAGATGAAGATGTGAAGAAGATGAAGATGTGAAGAAGATGAAGATGTGAGGAAGATGAAGATGTGAGGAAGATGAAGATGTGAAGAAGATGAAGATGTGAGGAAGATGAAGATGTGAGGAAGATGAAGATGTGAGGAAGATGAAGATGTGAAGAAGATGAAGATGTGAGGAAGATGAAGATGTGAGGAAGATGAAGATGTGAAGAAGATGAAGATGTGAGGAAGATGAAGATGTGAGGAAGATGAAGATGTGAAGAAGATGAAGATGTGAAGAAGATGAAGATGTGAGGAAGATGAAGATGTGAGGAAGATGAAGATGTGAGGAAGATGAAGATGTGAAGAAGATGAAGATGTGAAGAAGATGAAGATGTGAAGAAGATGAAGATGTGAGGAAGATGAAGATGTGAAGAAGATGAAGATGAAGATGTGAGGAAGATGAAGATGAAGATGTGAGGAAGATGAAGATGAAGATGTGAGGAAGATGAAGATGTGAGGAAGATGAAGATGTGAGGAAGATGTAGATGTGAGGAAGATGAAGATGTGAAGAAGATGAAGATGTGAAGAAGATGAAGATGTGAGGAAGATGAAGATGTGAAGAAGATGAAGATGTGAAGAAGATGAAGATGTGAGGAAGATGAAGATGTGAGGAAGATGAAGATGTGAAGAAGATGAAGATGTGAAGAAGATGAAGATGTGAGGAAGATGAAGATGTGAAGAAGATGAAGATGTGAAGAAGATGAAGATGTGAAGAAGATGAAGATGTGAGGAAGATGAAGATGTGAGGAAGATGAAGATGAAGATGTGAGGAAGATGAAGATGTGAGGAAGATGAAGATGTGAGGAAGATGAAGATGTGAGGAAGATGAAGATGTGAGGAAGATGAAGATGAAGATGTGAGGAAGATGAAGATGTGAGGAAGATGAAGATGTGAGGAAGATGTAGATGTGAGGAAGATGAAGATGTGAAGAAGATGAAGATGTGAAGAAGATGAAGATGTGAAGAAGATGAAGATGTGAGGAAGATGAAGATGTGAAGAAGATGAAGATGTGAGGAAGATGAAGATGTGAGGAAGATGAAGATGTGAAGAAGATGAAGATGTGAAGAAGATGAAGATGTGAGGAAGATGAAGATGTGAAGAAGATGAAGATGTGAGGAAGATGAAGATGTGAGGAAGATGAAGATGTGAGGAAGATGAAGATGTGAGGAAGATGAAGATGTGAAGAAGATGAAGATGTGAGGAAGATGAAGATGTGAGGAAGATGAAGATGTGAAGATGTGAAGAAGATGAAGATGTGAGGAAGATGAAGATGTGAGGAAGATGAAGATGTGAGGAAGATGAAGATGTGAGGAAGATGAAGATGTGAGGAAGATGAAGATGTGAGGAAGATGAAGATGTGAGGAAGATGAAGATGTGAGGAAGATGAAGATGTGAGGAAGATGAAGATGTGAGGAAGATGAAGATGTGAAGAAGATGAAGATGTGAGGAAGATGAAGATGTGAGGAAGATGAAGATGTGAGGAAGATGAAGATGTGAGGAAGATGAAGATGTGAGGAAGATGAAGATGTGAGGAAGATGAAGATGTGAGGAAGATGAAGATGTGAGGAAGATGAAGATGTGAGGAAGATGAAGATGTGAGGAAGATGAGGCAGTGACTGAGGTCTTACCGTCGATCATCATCATCATCATCATCATCATCATCATCATCATCATCATCATCATCATCATCATCATCATCATCATCATTGCTTTGGAAATGCATCATGGGAGTACACTGCTAATACCATGGTAAGAATACAATAAACTAATGTATACATGTTCTGTAAATTATCCCTATTAATTACTGCTTTTCTTTTGAAAGAAATATCGAATAATACTAATATTCATCAAGGACACGTTACATTGATCAAAAGTGACAGATTCTCTCTCTGATAAATGCAGTTCTTTTGAACTTTCTGTTCATCAAACAATCCTGAGAAATAAAATGCATCAACAGAAATATGAACTCAACACTGATAATAATCATAACTGTGTGTTGATCATCAGATCCTCATATGAGAATGACTTCTGAAGGATCATGTGACACTGAAGACTGGAGTAATGATCAAATAAATGCAGCCTTGGTATAAAACAGCTATTTTAAATTATAATATTTAATAATTTTTACTGTATTTATGATCAAATAAATGCAGCCTTGGTATAAAACAGCTATTTTAAATTATAATATTTCATAATTTGTACTATATTTATGATCAAATAAATGCAGTCTTGGTATAAAACAGCTATTTTAAATTATAATAATATTTCATAATTTTTACTGTATTTATGATCAAATAAATGCAGCCTTAGTATAAAACAGCTATTTTAAATTATAATAATATTTCATAATTTTTACTGTATTTATGATCAAATAAATGCAGTCTTGGTATAAAACAGCTATTTTAAATTATAATGTTTCATAATTTTTACTATATTTATGATCAAATAAATGCAGTCTTGGTATAAAAAAGCTATTTTAAATTATAATAATATTTCATAATTTTTACTGTATTTATGATCAAATAAATGCAGCCTTAGTATAAAACAGCTATTTTAAATTATAATAATATTTCATAATTTTTACTGTATTTATGATCAAATAAATGCAGCCTTGGTATAAAACAGCTATTTTAAATTATAATAATATTTCATAATTTTTACTGTATTTATGATCAAATAAATGCAGTCTTGGTATAAAACAGCTATTTTAAATTATAATAATATTTTGCAATTTTTACTGTATTTATGATCAAATAAATGCAGCCTTGGTATAAAACAGCTATTTTAAATTATAATAATATTTCATAATTTTTATTATATTTATGATCAAATAAATGCAGCCTTGGTATAAAACAGCTATTTTAAATTATAATAATATTTCATAATTTTTACTGTATTTATGATCAAATAAACGCAGCCTT
>NC_137110.1:51519846-51532346 GCF_949357685.1 Gobio gobio | reverse complement strand
GGATGGATGCACTTTTATAATGGATGGATGCACTTTTATAATGGATGGATGCACTTTTATGATGGACAGATGCACTTTTATGATGATGGATGCACTTTTATGATGGATGGATGCACTTTTATAATGGATGGATGCACTTTTATAATGGATGGATGCACTTTTATGATGGATAGATAAACTTTTATGATGGATGGATGGATGCACTTTTATGATGGATAGATAAACTTTTATGATGGATGGATGCACTTTTATGATGGATGGATGCACTTTTATGATGGATGGATCCACTTTTATGATGATGGATGCACTTTTATGATGGATGGATGCACTTTTATGATGGATGGATCCACTTTTATGATGATGGATGCACTTTTATGATGATGGATGCACTTTTATGATGGATAGATGCACTTTTATGATGGATGGATGCACTTTTATGATGGACAGATGCACTTTTATGATGGACAGATGCACTTTTATGATGGATGGATGCACTTTTATGATGATGGATGCACTTTTATGATGATGGATGCACTTTTATGATGGATGGATGCACTTTTATGATGGATGGATGCACTTTTATGATGGACAGATGCACTTTTATGATGGACAGATGCACTTTTATGATGGATGGATGCACTTTTATGATGGATGGATGCACTTTTATGATGGACAGATGCACTTTTATGATGGACAGATGCACTTTTATGATGGATGGATGCACTTTTATGATGGATAGATGCACTTTTATGATGGATAGATGCACTTTTATGATGATGGATGCACTTTTATGATGGATGGATGCACTTTTATGATGATGGATCCACTTTTATGATGGATGGATGCACTTTTATGATGATGGATCCACTTTTATGATGGATAGATGCACTTTTATGATGGATAGATGCACTTTTATGATGATGGATGCACTTTTATGATGGATGGATGGATGCACTTTTATGATGGATAGATGCACTTTCATTTATGATGGATAGATGCACTTTCTTTTATGATGGATGGATGCACTTTTATGATGATGGATGCACTTTTATGATGATGGATGCACTTTTATGATGGATGGATGCACTTTTATGATGGATGGATGCACTTTTATGATGGACAGATGCACTTTTATGATGGACAGATGCACTTTTATGATGGATGGATGCACTTTTATGATGGACAGATGCACTTTTATGATGGACAGATGCACTTTTATGATGGATGGATGCACTTTTATGATGGATAGATGCACTTTTATGATGATAGATGCACTTTTATGATGGATGGATGCACTTTTATGATGATGGATCCACTTTTATGATGGATAGATGCACTTTTATGATGGATAGATGCACTTTTATGATGATGGATGCACTTTTATGATGGATGGATGCACTTTTATGATGGATAGATGCACTTTCATTTATGATGGATAGATGCACTTTCTTTTATGATGGATGGATGCACTTTTATGATGGATAGATGCACTTTTATGATGGATAGATGCACTTTTATGATGGATAGATGCACTTTTATGATGATGGATGCACTTTTATGATGATGGATGCACTTTTATGATGGATAGATGCACTTTTATGATGGATAGATGCACTTTTATGATGGATAGATGCACTTTTATGATGATGGATGCACTTTTATGATGGATGGATGCACTTTTATGATGGATAGATGCACTTTCTTTTATGATGGACAGATGCACTTTTATGATGGATAGATGCACTTTTATGATGATAGATGCACTTTTATGATGGATAGATGCACTTTTATGATGGATAGATGCACTTTTATGATGGATGGATGCACTTTTATAATGGATGGATGGACTTTTATGATGGATGGATGCACTTTTATGATGGATAGATGCACTTTTATGATGATGGATGCACTTTTATGATGGATAGATGCACTTTTATGATGGACAGATGCACTTTTATGATGGATGGATGCACTTTTATGATGGATAGATGCACTTTCTTTTATGATGGATAGATGCACTTTTATGATGGACAGATGCACTTTTATGATGGATAGATGCACTTTTATGATGATGGATGCACTTTTATAATGGATGGATGGGCTTTAAATTTTAGGCTGCCGTTATAAAGCTTGAATTAGCCGGGACATTATTAATATGACTCTGGTTGTGAATGTCACACACACCTCGGATGTCTTGAGGGCGAGTAAATCATGGGCTAATCTTCATTTTAGGGTGAACTGTCCCTTTAATAATACTTTGATGGTTTCTCGTTTGTGCTCCACTGAAATAACGTCACACTGGTTTGAAACGACACGAGATCCTGATTTTCGCCGCCTGCTTGTGTCAATGAGTGTGTGCGCGTGTCATACGATACACATACAACGCATCACGCTTCTGTGTCACATGTGCTCTTCTGGTAATGATACAAAATAATAAAAAAGATCCCTAAGGAAGGTCAGGATGAGCTCTTCCTGCGGTCTCTCTCTCTCTCTCTCTCACTGCGAGCTCGCTCTCTCCAGCACCCGCAGGTCGTAGGTCTTTTTGGTGGCGCGCAGTTTGAACAAACTCGCGCCGCTGTTGTTGAGTTTGAAGGAGGCGCTCTGGGCCGCCATGGTGTTGGGGAACACGGCCACCACGGTGTAGAGGTGGGCGGGGTCGCCGCCGCAGGGGCCGCAGGGGCCCCGGGGACACTGAGGGTCCTTCAGCCACTGGATCTTGGCTCCGCAGAGCGAGAGCTGGTTGAAGAGCTTCTCGGCCTCCGGACGGGAAATGCCCTCGGGAAGGTCGGTCACCTCCAGCACTCGACTCACCACTGGAGGGAAACACGGAGAGATCCGGAAATCAACAAGGACATATTTTACCCCAAAATATTCTAGCTAATGTCATTGCATCAGTGTTCATTTTAATGACGAATAGTTTGTGTCATAAGCGATGATCAAAGCAGATCAGAGCGGATCAGAGCGGTTCAGAGCGGATCAGAGCGGTTCAGAATGATTCAGAGCGGTTCAGAGCGGTTCAGAGCGGATCAGAGCGGTTCAGAGCGGATCAGAGCGGTTCAGAATGATTCAGAGCGGTTCAGAGCGGTTCAGAGCGGATCAGAGCGGATCAGAGCGGTTCAGAATGATTCAGAGCGGTTCAGAGCGGATCAGAGTGGTTCAGAGCGGTTCAGAGCGGATCACAGCGGATCAGAGCGGTTCAGAGCGGATCAGAGCGGTTCAGAATGATTCAGAGCGGTTCAGAGCGGTTCAGAGCGGATCAGAGCGGTTCAGAATGATTCAGAGCGGTTCAGAGCGGATCAGAGTGGTTCAGAGCGGTTCAGAGCGGATCACAGCGGATCAGAGCGGTTCAGAGCGGATCAGAGCGGTTCAGAATGATTCAGAGCGGTTCAGAGCGGATCAGAGCGGTTCAGAGCGGATCAGAGCGGATCAGAGCGGTTCAGAATGATTCAGAGCGGTTCAGAGCGGTTCAGAGCGGATCAGAGCGGTTCAGAGCGGATCAGAGCGGTTCAGAGCGGATCAGAGCGGTTCAGAATGATTCAGAGCGGTTCAGAGCAGTTCAGAGCGGTTCAGAGCGGTTCAGAGCGGATCAGAGCGTTTCAGAGCGGTTCAGAGCGGTTCAGAGCGGATCAGAGCGGTTCAGAGCGGTTCAGAGCGAATCAGAGCGGATCAGAGCGGTTCAGAGCAGATCAGAGCAGTTCAGAGCGGATCAGAGCGGTTCAGAGCGGATCAGAGCGGTTCAGAGCGGATCAGAGCGGATCAGAGCGGTTCAGAGTGGATCAGAGCGGTTCAGAGTGGATCAGAGCGGATCAGAGCGGTTCAGAGCGGATCAGAGCGGTTCAGAACGGTTCAGAGCGGTTCAGAATGATTCAGAGCGGTTCAGAGCGGATCAGAGCAGTTCAGAGCGAATCAGAGCGGATCAGAGCGGTTCAGAGCGGATCAGAGCGGATCAGAACGGTTCAGAGCGGATCAGAGCGGTTCAGAACGGTTCAGAGCGGTTCAGAATGATTCAGAGCGGTTCAGAATGATTCAGAGCGGTTCAGAGCGGATCAGAGCGGTTCAGAGCGGTTCAGAGCGGATCAGAGCAGTTCAGAGCGAATCAGAGCGGATCAGAGCGGTTCAGAGCGGATCAGAGCGGATCAGAACGGTTCAGAGCGGATCAGAGCGGTTCAGAGCAGATCAGAGCGGTTCAGAGCAGATCAGAGCGGATCAGAGCAGATCAGAGCGGATCAGAGCAGTTCAGAGCGGATCAGAGCGGTTCAGAGCGGATCAGAGCGGTTCAGAGCAGATCAGAGCGGATCAGAGCAGTTCAGAGCGGATCAGAGCGGTTCAGAGCGGATCCGGATCAGAGCAGTTCAGAGCGGATCAGAGCGGTTCAGAGCGGATCAGAGCGGTTCAGAGCGGATCAGAAATGGTTCAGAAATGGTTCAGAGCGGATCAGAAACGGTTCAGAGCGGATCAGAAACGGTTCAAAGCGGATCAGGGTGGATCAGAGCGGATCAGAGTGGTTCAGAGCGGTTCAAAGCGGATCAGGGTGGATCAGAGCGGTTCAAAGCGGATCAGAAACGGTTCGGAGTGGATCAGAAACGGTTCAGAGCGGATCAGAGCGGTTCAAAGCGGATCAGAGTGGTTCAGAGCGGATCAGAGTGGTTCAGAGCGGATCAGTGTGGATCAGAGTGGATCAGAGTGGTTCAGAGCGGTTCAAAGCGGATCAGGGTGGATCGGAAGGGATCAGAGCGGTTCAAAGCGGATCAGGGTGGATCAGAGTGGATCAGAGTGGTTCAGAGCGGATCAGAAACGGTTCAGAAATGGTTCAGAGCTGATCAGAGCGGATCAGAAACGGTTCAGAGCGGATCAGAGCGGATCAGAAACGGTTCAGAAACGGTTCAGAGCGGATCAGAGCGGTTCAAAGCGGATCAGGGTGGATCAGAGCGGATCAGAAACGGTTCAGAGCGGATCAGAGCGGATCAGAAACGGTTCAGAAACGGTTCAGAGTGGATCAGAGCGGTTCAAAGCGGATCAGGGTGGATCAGAGCGGATCAGAGTGGATCAGAGTGGTTCAGAGCGGATCAGAGTGGATCAGAGTGGTTCAGAGCGGTTCAAAGCAGATCAGGGTGGATCAGAGCGGTTCAAAGCGGATCAGAAACGGTTCGGAGTGGATCAGAAACGGTTCAGAGCGGATCAGAGCGGTTCAAAGCGGATCAGAGTGGTTCAGAGCGGATCAGAGTGGTTCAGAGCGGATCAGTGTGGATCAGAGTGGATCAGAGTGGTTCAGAGCGGTTCAAAGCGGATCAGGGTGGATCGGAAGGGATCAGAGCGGTTCAAAGCGGATCAGGGTGGATCAGAGTGGATCAGGGTGGATCAGAGTGGATCAGAGTGGTTCAGAAATGGTTCAGAGCTGATCAGAGCGGATCAGAAACGGTTCAGAGCGGATCAGAAACGGTTCAGAGCGGATCAGAGCGGTTCAAAGCGGATCAGGGTGGATCAGAGCGGATCAGAAACGGTTCAGAGCGGATCAGAGCGGATCAGAAACGGTTCAGAAACGGTTCAGAGCGGTTCAAAGCGGATCAGGGTGGATCAGAGCGGATCAGAAACGGTTCAGAGCGGATCAGAAACGGTTCAGAGCGGATCAGAGCGGTTCAAAGCGGATCAGGGTGGATCAGAAGATATCAGAGTGGTTCAGAGCGGTTCAAAGCGGATCAGGGTGGATCAGAAGATATCAGAGTGGTTCAGAGCGGTTCAAAGCGGATCAGAGCGGATCAGAAACGGTGCAGAGCAGATCAGAGCAGTTTAGAGCGAACATGGCCTTTTATCGCGTCGCGTGTAGTTAGGACATGGTGTAAGAGCGGTTCAGAATAATGACAATGTTTATATGATAATATGTAAAATATAAGTAAGGCATTTCAAAATGAGAGTCAATGTGTATATCGAGCTTGTTTATAATTAAGTCACGCATTATATATAAATTTTTGCTTACACAATAAACTATTTAATTTCATACCTATTTAATTCAAAATCAGGAGGAAAGACCAAGAAAAGTATTTGACACATATTATTCAATAAAGTATCAGAGCTATAATAGTTAAAAAAATATTCATTTCCACATTTTGAGACATGACATCCATAATTTTGTGATAAAATACAAGACAATTTTAACTACATTTTTTTTCATCCATTAGACTATGAGCCATAAAAGACTGATGAATAAAATATGATACATAACAAAACACATATGCAACCTTTTATTTATAATATTTTGACTGAAGGATCAATTGACTGTGATTTTCCTGACTATTGTGAGCTATGTCAGGCGTTTGAGGGCTGAATGAGCGGCTCTTACCCACATCAGTGGTGCCCAGATCTGTGGAGGCAGATTTGAGCGTCTGTCTCTTACCCCGCGCCCCGTGCTTCATCACGCCCTGATTCTGAGGACACACACACACACACACACATGATGAAGAGCAGGAACTGTGTTTTCATTGGTCGATGCCGATACAGAAAATGTGGATAAAAACAACAGAGATCACACTGAACATATGAGATTCATTGTCCAATTTAAACCATGAAAAAAGATCATTTAGAGGAAATATGAGATTTACACTCATACACTACCAGTAGAAATATTGATAATGTTTCTGAAAGAGTCTCTTCTGCTCATGAATCCAGTAAAACAGTGAAACATTACTCAGCTCAGGATTCTTTGGTAAATAGAAAGTTCAAAATAAAAGCATTTATTTAACACACAATCGCACGCACGCATGCACGCACGCACGCACTCACTCGCACTCACACACACTCACACTCTCTCACACACACACACACACACACACACACACACACACACACACACACACACACACACACACACACACACACACACACATTTTTACATTTCAGTACTGACTTGGTAACAAAGTCGGTACTTTTGACAACACACACACACACACACACACAGCTGTACCTGATGGGAGCTGTACGAGGACTGGTTGTGGTTGTGCATGATGGGAGGAGGACACAGGCTGTACTGCAGCGGCTGCCCCAGTAAAGAGTAGCGCCCATCTGCTGAGACACAAACACACACTCAGTGTCAACGACAACACGGTCAGGTCACTGGGGCAGTGGGACACACACACACACACACACACACACAGCAGGTCATGGTGACTGCAAACAGGCGAGGTCGCCGTGGGTCCGGAGCTCATCATGATGTCACCGTGGTGTGTTTGCAAAACACGATCCTGAACCCCATCCAGATGAATAAAGAACATTTTATTACACCTTTCAAGCAGTGCAGCTCAAAGGGCTTCACATTGGATAATAATCAATACAATAACAATTAATAAAGAGATAATAAAATGTAAATACATGAAGACACAGGGAACCGGCCACAGGGTCACGAAGGACCAGTGGAGAACCGGCCACAGGGTCACGGACGACCAGTGGAGAACCGGCCACAGGGTCATGGAGGACCAGTGGAGAACCGGCCACAGGGTCATGGAGGACCAGTGGAGAACCGGCCACAGGGTCATGAAGGACCAGTGGAGAACCGGCCACAGGGTCACGAAGGACCAGTGGAGAACCGGCCACAGGGTCATGAAGGACCAGTGGAGAACCGGCCACAGGGTCACGAAGGACCAGTGGAGAACCGGCCACAGGGTCATGAAGGACCAGTGGAGAACCGGCCACAGGGTCACGGAGGACCAGTGGAGAACCGGCCACAGGGTCATGGAGGACCAGTGGAGAACCGGCCACAGGGTCATGGAGGACCAGTGGAGAACCGGCCACAGGGTCATGGAGGACCAGTGGAGAACCGGCCACAGGGTCATGAAGGACCAGTGGAGAACCGGCCACAGGGTCACGAAGGACCAGTGGAGAACCGGCCACAGGGTCATGAAGGACCAGTGGAGAACCGGCCACAGGGTCACGAAGGACCAGTGGAGAACCGGCCACAGGGTCATGAAGGACCAGTGGAGAACCGGCCACAGGGTCACGGAGGACCAGTGGAGAACCGGCCACAGGGTCATGGAGGACCAGTGGAGAACCGGCCACAGGGTCATGGAGGACCAGTGGAGAACCGGCCACAGGGTCATGGAGGACCAGTGGAGAACCGGCCACAGGGTCATGAAGGACCAGTGGAGAACCGGCCACAGGGTCACGAAGGACCAGTGGAGAACCGGCCACAGGGTCATGGAGGACCAGTGGAGAACCGGCCACAGGTTCATGGAGGACCAGTGGAGAACCGGCCACAGGGTCATGAAGGACCAGTGGAGAACCGGCCACAGGGTCATGAAGGACCAGTGGAGAACCGGCCACAGGGTCACGAAGGACCAGTGGAGAACCGGCCACAGGGTCACGAAGGACCAGTGGAGAACCGGCCACAGGGTCATGGAGGACCAGTGGAGAACCGGCCACAGGGTCATGGAGGACCAGTGGAGAACCGGCCACAGGGTCATGGAGGACCAGTGGAGAACCGGCCACAGGGTCATGGAGGACCAGTGGAGAACCGGCCACAGGGTCACGAAGGACCAGTGGAGAACCGGCCACAGGGTCACGAAGGACCAGTGGAGAACCGGCCACAGGGTCATGAAGGACCAGTGGAGAACCGGCCACAGGGTCACGAAGGACCAGTGGAGAACCGGCCACAGGGTCATGAAGGACCAGTGGAGAACCGGCCACAGGGTCACGGAGGACCAGTGGAGAACCGGCCACAGGGTCATGGAGGACCAGTGGAGAACCGGCCACAGGGTCATGGAGGACCAGTGGAGAACCGGCCACAGGGTCATGGAGGACCAGTGGAGAACCGGCCACAGGGTCATGAAGGACCAGTGGAGAACCGGCCACAGGGTCACGAAGGACCAGTGGAGAACCGGCCACAGGGTCACGAAGGACCAGTGGAGAACCGGCCACAGGGTCATGGAGGACCAGTGGAGAACCGGCCACAGGGTCACGAAGGACCAGTGGAGAACCGGCCACAGGGTCACGAAGGACCAGTGGAGAACCGGCCACAGGGTCACGAAGGACCAGTGGAGAACCGGCCACAGGTTCATGAAGGACCAGTGGAGAACCGGCCACAGGGTCATGGAGGACCAGTGGAGAACCGGCCACAGGGTCATGGAGGACCAGTGGAGAACCGGCCACAGGGTCATGGAGGACCAGTGGAGAACCGGCCACAGGGTCATGGAGGACCAGTGGAAACCCGCCACAGGGTCATGGAGGACCAGTGGAGAACCGGCCACAGGGTCATGAAGGACCAGTGGAGAACCGGCCACAGGGTCATGGAGGACCAGTGGAGAACCGGCCACAGGGTCATGAAGGACCAGTGGAGAACCGGCCACAGGGTCATGAAGGACCAGTGGAGAACCGGCCACAGGGTCATGGAGTACCAGTGGAGAACCGGCCACAGGGTCATGGAGGACCAGTGGAGAACCGGCCACAGGGTCATGGAGGACCAGTGGAGAACCGGCCACAGAGTCATGGAGGACCAGTGGAAACCCGCCACAGGGTCATGGAGGACCAGTGGAAACCCGCCACAGGGTCATGGAGGACCAGTGGAGAACCGGCCACAGGGTCATGGAGGACCAGTGGAAACCCGCCACAGGGTCATGAAGGACCAGTGGAGAACCGGCCACAGGGTCATGGAGGACCAGTGGAGAACCGGCCACAGGGTCATGAAGGACCAGTGGAGAACCGGCCACAGGGTCATGAAGGACCAGTGGAGAACCGGCCACAGGGTCATGAAGGACCAGTGGAGAACCCGCCACAGGGTCATGGAGGACCAGTGGAGAACCGGCCACAGGGTCATGAAGGACCAGTGGAGAACCGGCCACAGGGTCATGAAGGACCAGTGGAGAACCGGCCACAGGGTCATGGAGGACCAGTGGAGAACCGGCCACAGGGTCATGGAGGACCAGTGGAGAACCGGCCACAGGGTCATGGAGGACCAGTGGAGAACCGGCCACAGGGTCATGGAGGACCAGTGGAGAACCGGCCACAGGGTCATGAAGGACCAGTGGAGAACCGGCCACAGGGTCATGGGCGGCCGAGGCTCATTGATGCCCGTGTGATCAAACAGACGAGCTACTGGAGCTCAAACTGCTCCAGAAGTTAATGCTGGTTCTGATAGAAAGGGCTCAGAACACACAGAGCATCTCAGCATCTGTGGCTCTTTCAGCAGACAAAAAGCACAAATGCTTCAGGAATGCTTTGAGGAGCACAACAACGAGTTTGAGTCCAAATTCCCCAGATCTCAATCCAATCGAGCATCTGTGGGATGAGCTGAACAAACAAGTCCGATCCATGGAGGCCCCGCCTCGCAACTTACAGGACTTAAAGGATCTGCTGCTAACATCTTGGTGCCAGATACCACAGCACACCTTCAGGGGTGTAGAGGAGGCCATGCTTCGATGGGTCAGGGGGACCAACACAATATTAGGAAGGTGGTCATAATCTATATATATATGTTTAGCATATGCATTTTGCTTTCATTGTAAAGGCCCATGTCAGATTTTATCTCGTGTAGACGTGTATAGTGTAATAATGAGAGTGAGAGTGTGTATAGTGTAGTAATGAGAGTGTGTACCTTGTGCTGGCCCACCGGGCCGAGGGAACTGTGAGATGAGCGGCAGCGGGCCGAGACCCGGACACACAGTGTTCACACTGCCAGATGGAGAGGGTGCTGGAGACTGTGTGGGAGACGCCAGCGGGCTGCTGACCTACACACACACACACACACACACACACACACACACACACACACACACACACACACACACACACACACACACACACACACACACACACACACACACACACACACACACACACACACACACACACACACACACACACACACACACACACACACACACACACACACACACACACACACACACACACACACACACACACACACACACACACGATCATTAGACATGCCAGTCATCCCAACAGTGTTAATTTTGACAGCAAATTTAGTTTTAGTCATATTTTAGTCGCCTGAATTGTTTTTAGTTTTAGTCTAGTGTTAGTCTCCTAAAATCTAATGAGTTTAGTTAAATTGTAATACATTAAGTATTTAAGCGTCACATAACCGACTATCACTTGAACTGACATTTTTAAATCATTTTGTTTTTGACATTAAAAATACACGAAAGAGCTCAATTCACTTTTTTGTCTGTTTTTTAAAAACATCTCTATAGTTTTTATAACTTTGTATTTCTGTTTTAGTCAGTAGGCCATATCAGGTTAAGCTAAAGCTTCAAATAAGTTTGTTTATTTATTTAATTTTCAGTTAACATTTATTTAATTTCAAGTAATGAAGTTTTTTTAAATGGTTTTAGTGAACTATTATAACCCTGATACTTTATTGAATATGTGTCAAATACTGGTCTTTCCTCCTGACTATGAATTAAATGGGAATTAAATGAAATACAGTTTATTGTGTAACCAAAAAAGAAAATATATAATGCGTGACTTTTAATGATAAACAAGCTGGAAATACACCAGGACTCTTATTTTGAAATGTCTGCTCCTCTATTGCAGTTTCAGGAGCTCATTCAAGTTCAGATGAGGAGATAAAATATGCATTATTACAACCGTCTAAAACATATTACTGTATAAACATCGTAAAGTAAACACTGTCATTATTCATCAGCATTAGTTCATAGGCATAAGTGTGTGTTATTGATTGAGCCGCTCTGGAGCTGGATTGTGTGTGTGTGTGTGTGTGTGTGTGTGTTATTGATTGATTGAGCGGCTCTGGAGCTGGATTGGGGGTGTGTGAGCCTGTAGGCGTGTGTTTTCCAGAGGTTAGATCAGTTCAGATCAAATGTGTTCATCTGTGACACAGGACATCAGTTCTGACCCCATCTCTGCCCTAATCCACCCTCACTCACATTCTCCTCTCGCTTTTATTTGTTGACGAAAATGACAGTAGGTTTTCGTCATAGTTTTTGTCATCCAACACTAGTTTTTATTTAGTTATCGTCTCGTTTTCATCAGTGAAAAAAGATCATTGATGAAAATTGTGACGAAAATTATTTGTCAACGAAATTAACACTGCATCCCGACTAGGGTTGGGTATCGTTTGTTTTTTTCTCGATTCCGGTGCCAAACCGATACTTTTAAAAACGGTACCGGTGCCTAAACGGTTCCTGAACCGATACTTTAAAAAAAAAAGGCCACAAAACGAGGTGGATGACATTAAATGGCTTTTTATTTTTTTATTTAAATTGAACCATTTATTAAAAGTTGAATGTATACTTAAATGTATGAATATAAATAAATACAAAACACAATTGACTTATTTAAAAATTATTATTGACTCAAACAAATTCCCAGTAAAACCTAAGCCACCTAACCCAACTACAACAAGCCTAATATAACCCTAAATAACAGTTACAGTAATAACAGCAGATTCTGTATTCTTGCTCTGCTACAAACCAGCTTCCAGCTTCAGCTTTATTTTGAAATATGATCATATTCTCTGGCTAAATATTTTAGAA
>NC_137110.1:51499846-51504846 GCF_949357685.1 Gobio gobio | reverse complement strand
CCAAGGCTGCGTTTATTTGTTCATAAATACAGTAAAAATCGTGAAATATTATTATAATTTAAAATAGTTGTTTTATACCAAGGCTGCATTTATTTGATCATAAATACAGTAAAAATTGTGAAATATTATTGGTTTAAAATAGCTGTTTTATACCAAGGCTGCATTTATTTGATCATTAATACAGTAAAAATTGTGAAATATTATTATAATTTAAAATAGCTGTTTCATACCAAGGCTGCGTTTATTTGATCATAAATACAGTAAAAATTGTGAAATATTATTATTATAATTTAAAATAGCTGTTTTGTACCAAGGCTGCGTTTATTTGATCATAAATACAGTAAAAATTGTGAAATATTATTATAATTTAAAATAGTTGTTTCATACCAAGGCTGCGTTTATTTGTTCATAAATACCGTAAAAATTGTGAAATATTATTATTATAATTTAAAATATCTGTTTCATACCAAGGCTGCGTTTATTTGTTCATAAATACAGTAAAAATTGTGAAATATTATTATAATTTAAAATAGCTGTTTCATACCAAGGCTGCGTTTATTTGTTCATAAATACCGTAAAAATTGTGAAATATTATTATTATAATTTAAAATATCTATTTAATAGCAAGGCTGCATTTATTTGATCATAAATACAGTAAAATTGTGGATTATTATTATAATTTAAAATAGCTGTTTTGTACCAAGGCAGCATTAATCAAAAATACAGTAAAAATTGTCACATGACCCTTCATTAATCATTCTCATATGAGGATCTGATGCTCAACACACAGTTATGATTATTATCAGTGTTGAAGTGTGTTTAACTGTGTGTGTGTGATGACTGTAATGTGTCCTGCTGATGTGTTGTGTGTGTGTTGTACCTGCTGAGGCGGAGGCGGAGGCTGCATGTAGCTCTGAGCGGGCGGAGCGGTCTGCAGGATGGGCTGTGATGGAGGCGGTGGAGGTGGAGGCGGGTGTGTGTGTGGAGCGGCGGGCTGGTATCCAGAGGGCGGCGGGGGCATGATGTAGCTGGGCTGCGGTGGAGGATGCTGGGATAATACAGCAGGCGGAGGCTGGTATAGGCTGGGCGGATCTGGTGCCTCGCTGGAGCTCTGACGGCTGAGAGACATCTGCCCAAAACCAGCAGTCAACTCATCACCCTGAAGACAGACAGAGAGAGAGAGAGAGAGAGAGAGAGAGAGAGAGAGAGAGAGAGAGAGAGAGAGAGAGAGAGAGAGAGAGAGAGAGAGATCAACACAGGCTCTGTTTCAATCCCTAGTGAGCTTCTTCCCTGTCTATGTCGGCAGCATCCTAATGTCATTAAACATCATACATGACTGATCTGAAAGGCTTTTCATGAGCAGCATCTCGGTTCATGTAAAAAAAAAAATTATATATATAATATTTAAATATATTTATTTAATTTTAAATATGTCATATTTAATTAAAAAAATTAAGACATTTTTTAAATTAGTATGCATGTATATATGTGTTTTTTTTATGTATTTAAATATTTTTTTTATAATATTTAAATTTTATATATTATTTATATATACACACTTTAAATATTTTTAAATGGTTTTGAAAATAATTATTTAAATATATAATATTATTTTAAATAATTTTACATATTTACCATTTAATCGCAAAAGATTTTTAAGATGTTTTTAAATTAGTGCGTGCGTATATAATATATGTGTATGTATGTATGCATGCATGTATGTAATTAATATAATTTTAAAGTTATTCTAAATATTTCATATTACAATTATTTTTAATTATATACATAAAGTGTGTGAATTTAATATTTAATATTATTAAATATATATATAAAAAATATATAATAAATAAATATATATATTAAATATATTACTATATATTTGAAATGTTATATATTATTACTATATATTTAGAATATTTTATATGTTATTACTATATATTTAAAATATGTTATATATTATTACTATATATTTTAAATATTTACATTAATCATCTCTTTACTAATAGTTATCGTACTGAATATCATCTAATGTGAGGCACTTCAGAGTGCACTTCCCCTGAAAATCAGTGCAAAAACCCCACAAACAATTTCCTACAAGCTCCAACATCCTATCAGAAGACCCAGAGAGGACAGACGAGGGGATGAAGGGAGAGAAGCGGGAGCGAGAGGAGCAGCTGCTGTACCATGTTGTACTGCTGGGAAGGAGAAACAGGCAGGATGACCTGAGGGCACGAAGGGTTTGAGTAAGACACCGCCTGCGCAGATGCCCCCGGCTGCAGAGACAGAGAGAACAGAGGAAGAGAACAGAGGAAGAGAACAGAGGAAGAGAACAGAGGAAGAGAACAGAGGAGTTAGAGGAACAGGACACACACCTGCCATTAGTTACAAACAGCAGAAGAAGCATTTTAGAACGACACAAAGAAGCAGCCGCCATCAGTGAGACACATGCTGATCATTTCCTCACCCTCATGTCCTCCAAGATGTCCATGTCTTTCTTTCTGCAGTCGAAAGGAAATTACGTTTTTTGATGAAAACATTCCAGGATTGTTCTCCATATAATGGACTTCAATGGGCTCCAAACGTGTCAAGGTCCAAATGACAGTTTCAGTGCAGCTTTAAACGACCCCAGATGATGAATAAGGGTCTGATCTAGACAAACCATCAGTTTCTGAGAGAAACCCAGCAGTATTTATGCTATTATTTTACCTCTTATCAGACGAACGTGATCATCTCTGAGCTCCGCCATAACTTCCGCTTAGTGAGGTCAAAATACGAGCGTGGTCATAGATGTATACGTAGATGCCTCATTAGCGCCTGCACGGATCAGTAGAATGAGGCATCATTTATTACCTTTATTTAACCAGAATAAAATTGAGATTGAGATTAAAAATCTCTTTTCCAAGAGCGTCCTGGCCAAGACAGGCAGCAGCACATTTAACAAGGTTACAGATATAAAAACATATAACATCAACATATAACAATTTGTACAAGTAATAAATTATTATAAAGTCATAAGAAATCAGAATTTCACATATTATTGCAAGCGATAAACAACAGCAAGGATCGTCCGTCATAACTGAGTCAGTCATAACATCTACAGCCAGTTTGTGTGGCTTCCATGTTGTTTAAAAGTAATTTAAAATCAACCAATGAAACTGGCTCCTTAAGATTCAGCACATTTTGCAGCAGATTCCAAGTGCAGGGGGCCGCATTCTTGAAAGCCCCTTTTCCCAGTTCTGTCCGGACTTGAGGGACAGATAATAATAATAAGTCCTCAGAACGAAGACAATATCTTCCTGTACTTTTCTTTTCGAAAATCTACGATCTATACATCTATGACCACACTCGTATTTTGACCTCACTCAGCGAAAGTTATGGCGGAGCTCAGAGATGATCACGTTCGTCTGATAAGAGGTAAAATAATAGCATAAATACTGCTGGGTTTCTCTCAGAAACTGATGGTTTGGCTAGATCAGACCCTTATTCATCATCTGGTGTCGTTTGAAGCTGCACTGAAACTGTCATTTGGACCTTGACCCGTTTGGAGCCCATTGAAGTCCATTATATGGAGAACAATCCTGGAATGTTTTCATCAAAAACGTAATTTCTTTTCGACTGCAGAAAGAAAGACATGGACATCTTGGATGACATGGGGGTGAGGAAATGATCAGCAAAAGTTGATTTAAAAGTGAACTAATATTTTAAAGTCGGCGTGAAACGGAAGTTGAGATCGTCTTTTTCTCGTTATTGTGACGTATATCCGAGTGAAACGGCTTCTGAAATTAGAAAAAAATGTAGGGCGAGGCTTGATTTCGTCCTTCGGGAATTGATTGGATCGTTGGAAGTTGGGCGTTGCTAACAAAATGGAGGCAGATTTGAAGTTTGCACTCATTTGTGGAGAAAAACTCGATCTATCTCTTAAAAAAATATATTTTAGCGGGCGATAACCCCGCCCTCGCGCCATAGCACATGACCGGGAGAGAAGAGAGGTCGTTTAGGTGGGGGAGGGAAAGTTAACATATTTGAGTAAAGATTATAAAGGTAAATTAATTTTTGTTTAAAAATGAAGTGCACAGATAAATCAGTTATAGTAAACACTACAATATTAAATATAAAAATAGAATTGTAAAATTTGATTTCATGCCGCCTTTAAAGGGTTAGTTCACCCAAAAATGTAAATTCTGTCATTAATGACTGAGCCTCATGTGGTTGGACACCCGTCAGACCTCCGTTCATCTTCAGACACAAATGAAGATATTTTAGTGTAAATCTGATGCTCTGAAAGGCCTCCATTGGCTCAACTTTACACTCTCAAGACCCTTAAAAGACACTAAAGACTAAAGTTACAAAGTCCATCTCACTACAGCGGCTCTACAATAACTTTATGAAGACGAGAATAGTTTCTGTGCGCAAAAAAACCCTAAATAACGACTTATATCATGATGACCGATTTCAAAACAAGGCATCATGAAGCTTCGAAGCGTTATGAATCAGTGAGTCGAATCATGATTCGGATCGCGTGTCAAACCGCCAAACTGCTGAAATTTGGTGATTCAAACTGCTGAATCGACTCACTGATTCATAACGCTTCAAACCGCTGAATCGACTCACTGATTCACAACGCTTCAAAGCTTCATGAGGCCGTGTTTTGAAATCGTCATCACTATATAAGTCGTTATTTAGGGTTTTTTTGCGCACAAAAACTATTCTCGTCTTCATAAAGTTATTGTAGAGCCGCTGTAGTGAGATGGACTTTGTAACTTTAGTCTTTAGTGTCTTTTAAGGGTCTTGAGAGTGTAAAGTTGAGCCAATGGAGGCCTTTCAGAGCATCAGATTTACACTAAAATATCTTCATTTGTGTCTGAAGATGAACGGAGGTCTGACGGGTGTCCAACCACATGAGGCTCAGTCATTAATGATACAATTTACATTTTTGGGTGAACTAACTCTTTAAGTAGCACTTTCTAGGGCGTCCGTCCGTTTGAGCTTCTAAGCGTGTG
>NC_137110.1:51494846-51497346 GCF_949357685.1 Gobio gobio | reverse complement strand
CCTGTCAATCACCAGACCTGTCAATCACCAGACCTGTCAATCATCAGACCTGTCAATCACCAGACCTGTCAATCACCAGACCTGTCATCACCAGACCTGTCAATCACCAGACCTGTCAATCATCAGACCTGTCAATCACCAGTCCTGTCAATCATCAGACCTGTCAATCACCAGACCTGTCAACACACACACACACACACACACACACACACACACACACACAGAGATCCATCACTGTGTTAAACTGATGCATACACACTGAGACCTGCGCTGCCCAGCTGTCAAGAAAACCAATAATCAATCGTTCTGTGTATTTATCAGCTAAAAGACACTTAACATCGTCTGTGTGTGACTTTCATCGCTTCATGTGCAACTTGTCCAAAACGTCCAGAACCAAAACCAAGCAGAAACTTCTTCAGAGATGTAACATGGCATGACCAGACAGACTAAACTCAAAGACTTCATGAGGAAAATGCACATGAGCATTAGTAAAACACGGTGAACTGGGACTGGAGCTGACATTTATCTTCCAGAACTTACGCCTATATATACACACACACACACACACACACACACACCGATTAGGCATAACGTTATTACTAATATTGTGTTGGTCCCCCTGACCCGTCGAGGCATGGCCTCCTCTGACCCCTGAAGGTGTGCTGTGGTATCTGTCAAGATTTTAGCAGTTTGAGCTCCAGTAGCTCGACTGTTTGATCGACCACACAGGCATCAATGAGCCCATGACCCTGTGGCCGGTTCTCCACTGGTCCTCCATGACCCTGTGGCCGGTTCTCCACTGGTCCTCCATGACCCTGTGGCCGGTTCTCCACTGGTCCTCCATGACCCTGTGGCCGGTTCTCCACTGGTCCTCCATGACCCTGTGGCCGGTTCTCCACTGGTCCTTCATGACCCTGTGGCCGGTTCTCCACTGGTCCTCCATGACTCTGTGGCCGGTTCTCCACTGGTCCTCCATGACCCTGTGGCCGGTTCTCCACTGGTCCTCCATGACCCTGTGGCCGGTTCTCCACTGGTCCTCCATGACCCTGTGGCCGGTTCTCCACTGGTCCTCCATGACCCTGTGGCCGGTTCTCCACTGGTCCTTCATGACCCTGTGGCCGGTTCTCCACTGGTCCTCCATGACCCTGTGGCCGGTTCTCCACTGGTCCTCCATGACTCTGTGGCCGGTTCTCCACTGGTCCTCCATGACTCTGTGGCCGGTTCTCCACTGGTCCTCCATGACTCTGTGGCCGGTTCTCCACTGGTCCTCCATGACTCTGTGGCCGGTTCTCCACTGGTCCTCCATGACCCTGTGGCCGGTTCTCCACTGGTCCTTCATGACCCTGTGGCCGGTTCTCCACTGGTCCTCCATGACCCTGTGGCCGGTTCTCCACTGGTCCTCCATGACTCTGTGGCCGGTTCTCCACTGGTCCTCCATGACTCTGTGGCCGGTTCTCCACTGGTCCTCCATGACTCTGTGGCCGGTTCTCCACTGGTCCTCCATGACTCTGTGGCCGGTTCTCCACTGGTCCTCCATGACTCTGTGGCCGGTTCTCCACTGGTCCTTCATGACCCTGTGGCCGGTTCTCCACTGGTCCTCCATGACCCTGTGGCCGGTTCTCCACTGGTCCTTCATGACCCTGTGGCCGGTTCTCCACTGGTCCTCCATGACCCTGTGGCCGGTTCTCCACTGGTCCTCCATGACCCTGTGGCCGGTTCTCCACTGGTCCTCCATGACTCTGTGGCCGGTTCTCCACTGGTCCTCCATGACCCTGTGGCCGGTTCTCCACTGGTCCTCCATGACCCTGTGGCCGGTTCTCCACTGGTCCTCCATGACCCTGTGGCCGGTTCTCCACTGGTCCTCCATGACCCTGTGGCCGGTTCTCCACTGGTCCTCCATGACCCTGTGGCCGGTTCTCCACTGGTCCTCCATGACCCTGTGGCCGGTTCTCCACTGGTCCTCCATGACCCTGTGGCCGGTTCTCCACTGGTCCTTCATGACCCTGTGGCCGGTTCTCCACTGGTCCTCCATGACCCTGTGGCCGGTTCTCCACTGGTCCTTCATGACCCTGTGGCCGGTTCTCCACTGGTCCTCTATGACCCTGTGGCCGGTTCTCCACTGGTCCTCCATGACCCTGTGGCCGGTTCTCCACTGGTCCTCCATGACCCTGTGGCCGGTTCTCCACTGGTCCTCCATGACCCTGTGGCCAGTTCTCCACTGGTCCTTCATGACCCTGTGGCCGGTTCTCCACTGGTCCTTCATGACCCTGTGGCCGGTTCTCCACTGGTCCTTCATGACCCTGTGGCCGGTTCTCCACTGGTCCTCCATGACCCTGTGGCCGGTTCTCCACTGGTCCTCCATGACCCTGTGGCCGGTTCTCCACTGGTCCTCCATGACCCTGTGGCCGGTTCTCCACTGGTCCTCCATGACCCTGTGGCCGGTTCTCCACTGGTCCTTCATGACCCTGTGGCCGGTTCTCCACTGGTCCTCCATGACCCT
>NC_137110.1:51474846-51484846 GCF_949357685.1 Gobio gobio | reverse complement strand
TGAAATGTGTATAAAATACAAGGTTCAACTGGCTTTAGTCAGACTTGGAACCTCAGCGGAAAGACAGGACGGTTTTTCTCAATAAAGAATCCTGCTGAAAAACCTCCTGGTCTCTACTTCAAAAAACAACAGAAGTTCACAACAACGCTACAGTGTTAGTGTGAGGCTATTTTGAGCCTTATTAGTGATATTAACTAGCGATTTAATTTGACTTATTCTATGCCCCATATACTAGCGTTATAAGCTAATCTGTTATTAGAGATAAAACTCTTTACATTCGATTTTCATGAAAACGCATCCCAGAGAACGATCTACTCGCTAACCATGTGTTAATTACTAGTGTTAGGCCGATATATCGGGCCGATTATTTGCGATGTTTACGTGTATCGGCCGATATAAGGCTGCTGCATTCGCCGATATTTTTCCCCTGCATTATTTCCAGACAGGCGTCCACAGGGCAGCTCTCACCGTCTTCAAACTCTCTCGCGCATATTAATCAAAATCAATTGAGAATTGACGCGATGGTAAAAGGTGGAAAGACTGAAGTTTCACGTGGAGCATTGGGAGATTTTCTCCTGAATTACCGCTGGTGTTTCTCTACAAGAGATTAAGTGAAGTGCACCTACACTCTAAAAAATAACCCAAGTTGGGTTGAAAATAGACTAACCCATCAATTGGGTTGTTTTAAGCAAACATTTAACCCAACCGCTGGGTCAAAACAACCCAATTGCTGGGTTAGTCCATATTCAACCCAACTTGGGTTATTTTCAACCCAGCATTTTTTAAAGTGTAGCCATTAAATGACTAGGTTGTAAATAGTTTTAAAATGAAGTATAGTCCAGTCAGTGTGCACTTTATTATGCTGCTTGCTTGTTGATACTGTGATTATTTTATTTATGCTTAAATATTTATTTTCAGAATGTATTTTCACCACTGAACTCTTTTTTTTCTTGTTCTACCTCACCTGTTTTTACTATTTGTTAAATATTGTTTTTTTTTTTAGATCAATAAATGTTCCTTTTTTTAAATTGATGATCATTGTGCCATTTTTATGATGTAAATTGAGGGAGCAAAAGCAGTATCGGCTCTAAATGTCGGCTCAAGAAAATCGGCAGCTCGTATCGGCATCGGCTGAGGCTGATGGAAAAAAATCGGTATCGCACTAAAAAATCCATATCGGTCGATCCCTATAAATTACCCCTAGGTTCATTTTTCACCGGAGTTGTCCTTTAAATAAAAGCACATTGATTTTACTACGGGGAGGGCAATGGGTTTCAGCCCATGTTCCTAAAACACTCGAGTTAGCGCTTACTTCTCGTGCAAAAATGCGATCTCTGACCCGCTGGTACTCTTCCTCTCGCTCCTCGATGGACTTACTGCGACGGCCGTCCTGCAGCGGAACCCGGATCTAAACGGGAGACCACGAGGAATCAGAAGCACGACAAAAACATGATGACGGAGTCAGACGGAGCAGAACACAAACCTGATTATCATCCTTATCCATGCTAGCGTCATCTCGCTTCAGGATGAACTTCTTCTGGAAGTCCATGTTGCGCTCGTCTTTAATGTGCTCAGAGAACCTCTGCTCAGGGCTGAAACACAGAGAGAGGCGTTCAGATGAAGCGTGACGAGCATTCCCATCGGATCAGAGCCAATCCGCCGGCCTCTTACATGCGTGTGTTGCTGGTCTTGTTGATGATGACCGCTTTGCCCGTTTGGTCCACGTTGTGATCCATGCCAAAATAGGCAGCGACTCGATGCAGCAGCATGCGGTGATATGAGGTCATTTGAGGGAACTTCTTATACTGATTACTGAAAATAGAGATGCAAAAATATCCTTAGTACAAAGAAAATACCCTGCCTTTACCACAGCACCAACAGCAGCATCAGTCTGTGATCAATGGGAATCAGTCATGTTTAGAGTAAAACAACCACAATACTGCACTGCTCTCAAACCACCAGAAGAGGGCAGCAAATATCAACTACACCAAAAACACCAACATACTTACACTATGGAAGGAGAAAAACATGAACATGTATGCATGCATGTACTGCATGTACTGTATGTATGCACTATGTACGCATGTATGTACTGTATGTATAAACTATGTATGTACTGTATGCATGTACAAATGTATGTATGTATGCATGTATGCATGTACAAATGTATGTATGTATGCATGTATGTATGTATGTATGTATGTACTGTATGTATGCACTATGTATGTACTGTATGTATGCACTATGTATGTACTGTATGCATGTACGCATGTATGTATGTATGCATGTATGTATGTATGTATGTATGTACTGTATGTATGCACTATGTATGTACTGTATGTATGCACTATGTATGCATGTATGTAATGTATGTATGTACTGCATGTACTGTATGTATGCACTATGTATGTACTGTATGTATGCACTATGTATGTACTGTATGTATGCACTATGTATGTACTGTATGTATAAACTATGTATGTACTGTATGCATGTACGCATGTATGTATGCATGTATGTATGCATGTATGTATGCATGTATGTATGTATGTACTGTATGTATGCACTATGTATGTACTGTATGTATGCACAATGTATGCATGTATGTAATGTATGTATGTACTGCATGTACTGTATGTATAAACTATGTATGTACTGTATGTATGTACACATGTATGTATGTACGCATGTATGTACTGTATGTATGCACTATGTATGTACTGTATGTACTGTATGTACTGTATGTATGCACTATGTATGTACTGTATGTATGTACGCATGTATGTATGTACGCATGTATGTACTGTATGTATGCACTATGTATGTACTGTATGTACTGTATGTATGTACGCATGTATGTACTGTATGTATGCACTATGTACGCACGTATGTATGTACGCATGTATGTACTGTATGTATGCACTATGTACGCACGTATGTATGCACTATGTATGTACTGTATGTATGCACTATGTATGTACTGTATGTATAAACTATGTATGTACTGTATGCATGTACGCATGTATGTATGCATGTATGTATGCATGTATGTATGTATGTACTGTATGTATGCACTATGTATGTACTGTATGTATGCACAATGTATGCATGTATGTAATGTATGTATGTACTGCATGTACTGTATGTATAAACTATGTATGTACTGTATGTATGTACACATGTATGTATGTACGCATGTATGTACTGTATGTACTGTATGTATGCACTATGTATGTACTGTATGTATGTACGCATGTATGTATGTACGCATGTATGTACTGTATGTATGCACTATGTATGTACTGTATGTACTGTATGTATGTACGCATGTATGTACTGTATGTATGCACTATGTACGCACGTATGTATGTACGCATGTATGTACTGTATGTATGCACAATGTATGCATGTATGTAATGTATGTATGTACTGCATGTACTGTATGTATGCACTATGTATGTACTGTATGTATGCACTATGTATGTACTGTATGTATGCACTATGTATGTACTGTATGTATGCACTATGTATGTACTGTATGTATGCACTATGTATGTACTGTATGTATGCACAATGTATGCATGTATGTAATGTATGTATGTACTGCATGTACTGTATGTATGCACTATGTATGTACTGTATGTATGCACTATGTACTCACGTATGTATGTACGCATGTATGTACTGTATGTATGCACTATGCATCTATGTATGTAATGCATGTATGTACTGTATGTATGTACTGTATGTATGCATCTATGTATGTATGTACTGTATGTATGTACTGTACAGGGAGTGCAGAATTATTAGGCACGTTGATTTTCTGATCATATTTTTTTTCCAGGCACATTTGACCAATTCCAAACCACAGTAATCCTAATAACTACTATTGATTTAGTATTTAATAATGTATAAGTGATATATAATTGTTCATGAAGGCTGGAAATGAAAATCACCTTATATTCAGGTGTGCAGAATTATTAGGCATGTTTTCTTTTACAGATAAATTGAGCCAAAAAAGAGATTTAACTCAGACTGAAAAGTCAAAAAGTATTAAATGCCCATGAGAAGGATGCAATACTAATGCAATACTAGACATTGCAGTTAAGGCGTGACCATTGGACAGTGAAATGCTCGTTGGGTCAGCAGGATCTGACAAAAACAGTTGGTGAAGAAAAGACACCTGTTAACTGCAAAAGAAATATTTACATTTAAAAAAGGATGGTAAACATGTTTAATTGTCATAACCCAGTGTCACATTGCAAAAATAAAATACTAATAGTCTTACAAAAGGCTTCATTGTCTTTAAACACAATATAACTTCTTAATTTCTACTTTGCACAACTTTTGATTTTGAAGTACATTAATTAAGATAAGTAATGGAGTATAAATATGCATAATGATATATATATCACAGTTTGAACAAAAATATGAAGCAGCACAGCTGTTTTCAACATTGATAATAATCACTTACTTCTCATCATTTATGAACTCCAGTATATCCTGTTCCAGCTTGAGCAGCATCATTCTGTCTCTAAAAGAGTGAAACAAATAATTCAGAGGATAAACTGATTTACAAGAACAAAATAAAAACTTCAAATGGAGGCCGGAGCTGCATTCAAATTCATATGCTTCACTGTGTGCTTTCCTGGCGAAGGATAAAAGTACATACTTTTGAATATGAATCAAGACATTAACACATGTAACGTGTCATAAAACATAAAATTGATACTAGCGTCCGCTTAAATCACATAATACTAACAAAAACATTGTTATAGAGCACAACTCCACTGGAAGCAGCACAACATCTGGGCACCTGCTATTTCGTAGGGATGCCACAATTCTCAATATAATATTTAAGCGTTCGGTACAGCATTCACGGTTCAATACGCGCTTGTGAATTGCGTTTTTTCGGTTTTGCATTGAATTAATTATTTTTCTGCAAATTCTATCATTTTCCTCCATCCCAATCCCTGAACAACACGACATACATTCACATCACAGGTTAGTGGTAGAGTTATACTCACGGAACACTATAGTTATTCACAATCACGAAAGTTCATTATTTGCATGCGTTTTAAAGCCTTGCCGGTTCATTCGCGTGCGCGATTTTAATATGCGCTGTTCAGAGCGCGCGCACTAAACGCCTGTCAAACACGTGAATACTGGACTAAGCAGTCGTCTTACTGCGCTAATACTGTCAAATACACACAAGGTTTACATAAACACAGTTGGATATGTCTAAAGTGAAAATAAAATCACCTGTGTTTGTATGTTAGATGCACGGAGGTCTTTCATTGACAGCGGCGCAGCCTATAGTGAACACGCCGTCCTTAAAGGGACAGTTCACCTCTAAAATTATGTCATTATTTACTCACTCTAATATTATTCCAAACCTGTATTCATTTCTCGATGACAGAATTTTCATTTTTGAACGAACTATCCTTTTAATGTTAATACAACAACAAAAGACAAAGAGAAAATCACTCTGAAAAACGAATACAGTAGCTTTAATCAATGTATATTTTATAGTGAAGTCTATGTAGGGTTTTATTTTTACATTTATTCATTCAATTTCATACTTAAATGCTGCTGTACAGCTCTGAACTGCCAGTGTAAATCTTTATATTTATTTATTTTATATTATACAATACACTAGGAATGTGTACAAGGTTTTTTTTTTTTTTTAAAGTAAAGTTTAAAGTTTAAGTAAGGTTTTTCAATTCTTTTAAGCAAAATAAAGAAAGAGCATTGCAATAAAAAATAGTCTTTTTTCTCCTTAACCTCTTGCTGTTCCTGTCGCCTAAGAATAGAAGAGCAAAAAACCGAACCGAACCGAAAACCGAGGTATGTATTGAACCGTGGACTAACGGTATTGTTGCATCCCTACTATTTAGTATGACAGTGTGTGAATTGGGAATCAGCCAGACTGAGCCTGACTGAGGGAAACCCGAGTGTAATCCCGGGAGTCAGATATCTCTGTTGTGTCTAGAGCGGATGATGGACGCAGGCCGGCTGTACCTGGGGTTGTTTTTCAGTGTGTTCACCAGGAACTCGTGCACATCAATCCCTGTGGAATCAGTGTATTCCTGACTGGAGTCTGGAAGAGAACCGGGAAAAGAGTCATCGGATCAATGTGAACGTCAACCATCAATAAAGCAGCTCATCTAGTTCAACAGAATTATTACAAGTTTTATAGTACTGTAATATTTTGATGCATCATGACTCGTGACAAACACTGCATTATATCATGAGGAAGTGCTGATAACACAACTATTGGCCGATATTTGGTATTTTTTAATTATAATAAGTTCTTTTTGTTGGGCTGAACGCTGGAATTGGACTTTGACGCATTTATTTTAAGGTGTCCGTGTTACAGTGTAATTATACATTTAAATACTGAGTAATAATAAATGATTACATGTGCTTACTAGGGATGCACTGAATCCAGATTTTTGCATATGATACACACTTTATGGCGTGTGTATGACACGCTCTTGGGTAGGATGGGGGTGGACATTGCAGACGACTTTATTTTTATCAACACTTTCATCAGGCCGTTTTATACGTAAATGTTTCAATCAATGATCCAGGCAGCGTGTTCTCGTCTCCCTCCTTCATTTTACAGCTCAGGGTCAAAGTCCAATACGGAATGGATTAATCTGCGTTATTTTTTCTCAGATTAATTCATAGAAATTAACACGTTATTTTGACAGCCCTAATATATTATATATATTATATATACACACACTGAACACATTTTGTTTTTGCCCCCATTTTTCATGAGCTGAACTCAAAGATCTAAGTACACAAAAGGCCTATTTCTCTCAAATATTGTTCACAAATCTGTTAGTGTGTTAGTGAGCACTTCATCTTTGCAGAGATAATCCATCCACCTCACAGGTGTGGCATATCAAGATGCTGATTGGACAGCAGGATTACTGCACAGGTGTGTTTAGGCTGGACACAATAAAAGGCCAATATGGCTGCGTCCCAATTCGCATACTATCCGTACTAAATAGTATTCGAAAAAAGAATTAGTATGTCCCAAATCGTAGTATGTTGAAAAGAGTATTCCAAAGATTCCCGGATGGTTTACTATTTCCGGTCAGAATTCGAAGTGCAGATCGATGCGCACTCTAACGGCTGATATTGCCCACAACCCATTGCGAGAACTACAAACGCGGATAAAAAGTGTTAAAAAACTACAAACATGACGGTTACGCGAGTCTGACGGCTAAGTAGAGAGGATTAATGCTGCCTTCACGTGCTATCGGAAATGTCCTAATTCCCACTTTAGAAGTCGTGATTACGAGCTTGTTGCATTCAAGTGCTTTGTTGTCGGAGTGAAAATCTTATTAAAACCAACATCATATACTTGTCCCATGCACTGACAACCATAAACATAGGAAACTTGTATTTACGATAATTCAGATAGCACGTGAAGACAGCATAGATAAAGGGGTTTGAGTGAGCAATTATCAGTATTTAACCTGACGAAAAGATATTTATTCAATGTTAGCCACATTATATTTCACCTGCAGCAGCATTCTGAACTTTTGTAATGATACGTTTGGCCATTAACTTTGCAAACAGAGGAGTCTCTGCATTAAAGACCCGCGAATGGCAGATCAACGTGCGACTATATTTCTCTCCGATACGGCAGGAAATTAAACTGAATGTGGAGGACTTGAACTGTGATGATGATTGACAGGGCATGGGATGGGATGCACGTTACTAAGCAACAGAGTCCGTTATAGATGACGAAGTAGAATGTCCCAAAGCTTGCAAACTTTTCTGCTACACACTCAATAGTATGTACTTTTTCTTCACAAAAAGAGTACATACTTTTAGGACGTAGTATAAGTAGGCGAATTGGGACGCAGTCAGTGTCTACATGTCATTAAAGCGATAGTTCACCCAATAATGAAAATTAGCCCATGATTTACTCTCCCTCAACTCATCCGAGGTGTGTGTGACATTCTTCTGTCAGACGAATAAAATCTGAGTTATATTACACAAGTCCAGGCTAATCCACACATTAGAATTGGATTCATAGTTGCTCTGTTTTTGAATAAAAAGTGCATCTATCCATCATATAACTGCTCCAGCGGCTCTGGGGTGTTAATAAAGGCCTTCTGAAGCGAATCGACGCGTTTGTGGAAGAAAAATATCCATATTTAAAACTTTATCTTGTAAACTTTCGGCCTCCGCCTTCTGTGTAAAAGTGTTGAATGTTGAAAGTGAAACTCCAGATGTGTGTGTGACGTCATGACGAGCGGAGCTGAGCGTTAGTCTTTCCATCCGCAGGAGAACTTTACACACTTTCTCCAGAAACTGAACAGGGAAGGCGGAGGCCGAAAGTTTACTTGATAAAGTTTTAAATATGGATATTTTTCTTCCACAAACGCGTTTATTCGCTTCAGACGGCCTTTATTAACACCCCAGAGCCGCTGGAGCAGCTATATGATGGATAGATGCATTTTTTATGGACTTCAAAAACAGAGCAACTATTACTGCTATTATAGAGCTTGGATTAGCCTGGACTTGTGTAATATAACTCAGATTTTATTCGTCTGAGAGAAGAATGTCACACACACCTCGGATGAGTTGAGGGAGAGTAAATCATGGGCTAATTTTCATTTTTGGGTGAACTATCCCTTTAATATTGTTAACCCTCAGAGCCCGACGGCATCGCCCACGACGTCACACGGCACCTCCGATAAATATCTATATTATTTCATGAAACTTTTATCGATTTTCTTACCGTTTTTTCCAGCAGAAAGCTAACGAGCTAGCCATCACGGGGGTGTCTTTGGTGTCTTTGTAGCCTTTACAGAAGGTTTTCTATCCAGCCTGGAACATGTGCATCTTTTTGGAGTTGTTCAGCAATAAATCAAAACGCTTACATCCAAGATATATCCACTTGATGTCCATAATTTATAAATTTTCCGTCATTTTTGCCGCTAGCGCGATGCTAGCTGCCATTTTGGATGAGGGTTTGACCAATGACAGGCTGATCCGTCATCCACGTTGGTGTGCGTCATTACGCATGAACCACAGCTCTTTTATTGTGAAGAGAGAGAGACGCACGGCTAGTGTTGAGGAGAGAGAGAGAGACGCGCTGCAGTTTTTAGTAGTTTTGTGGAGAAAGTTTGAGGAAAAAGTTTGAGGAGAAAGTTTGAGGAGAAGTTCCTGATAGGAACTGTTTTGAGGCTTGGCACCAGTAAATATCCAAAATCCAAAGAGGCCAAAAGCGCCTGGACTTTTTTTGGAAAAATGTAAATAGTTTTGGTTCTGTATAAGTTATCATGTTTATTCCTGAGTTCCAGGACTCTAAAGACTTGAACAAACTGTTTTCCAGAGGAAATATGCTTAGCTTTTATTTATTTGTGTGTGTTTTCAATAAATATTTGAGTGATTCAATTTCCGTTTTATGTTTTCATTTGTCTTTATGGTCCATAACTTATTTTACATTCAGGTGACATCAATGCAACACAAATATACTGACAGAGCAACTTGTCTTGAAAAAAAAGAGGTGTGTCAATTGTCTGTGCACAACAGGGTTGATGTTTTACAAGCTTTTTTAGTAAATAACACCAGGCGGAAAATTAATTGTAAAAATACCCTTAGGTCTTAAAGGGTTAAAATGAATAGTGTGGTATCTCGTCATTTTTTAATCGCCACCAGCATCGGCCATCAAAGAGTCCATATCAGTCGGTCATCAGATAAACAATAACTTCCGACAGCAGGAAGTGAGCGTCTTACCGCGCGAGAGCATCTTCCGTGGAGTTTTGTCCTTCTTTTCCCTCTCCTCATTCTCGTACTCGTCTTTGAGGATTTCTCCTCCTCTTTGTCGGATGGACAGCTGATGTGAAGCTGAATGATGTCCTTCATGGGTGGAGTTAGAGCAAATAAACAAAAAACATGAATATTAATGAGCACTAAATATTCATGAGTATTAATGGTGGCTGTTTGGACTGTTTACGTAAAACATCAC
>NC_137110.1:51441088-51474646 GCF_949357685.1 Gobio gobio | reverse complement strand
ATTAAATGCAACTCAACATAACTTAACGCAACAATGTAACGCAACAATGTAACGCAACAATGTAACGCAGCATAACGTGACGCGGCATAACGTGGACGCGGCATAACGTGACGCGGCATAACGTGACGCGACATAACGTGACGCGGACACAACGTGACGCGACATAACGTGACGCGACATAACGTGACACGACATAACGTGACACGACATAAAGTGACACGACATAAACGTAACGCGACATAACGTAACACGACATAACGTAACGCGACATAGCGTAACATAAATATAATGTAACATAAAATAAGGTAACATGATATACGTACATTATATAACGTATTATTGGGTTTAAATGTCTTGCATCAGATAAACTCTAATGATGGAGAGAAAAAAGCCAAAATATGAAAACCAGTTTAAGGCAATATTTAAAAATCAAGCTAAAGGCAAAAACAACTGCAAGATAAAGCCACGCTGCAAAAACACCAACGGCCAAATAAACCGTCTTCGCTCTCTTAATGCACAACGTGTGTATTCTAGCCGTCCAATCAACCGTTATGATGATGATTATTGGCTCTTCGACAAACTGCCTCGGTTTCTTTTATAAAGTCTCTCAGGATGAATAACTGTAGAGGTTTGAATAAGCAATAACGATTGTGAGAAAACGAGAAAAGAATGAGAGTGAATGATGCTGCGCTGTGGTTTTATAACCCTGCCTGTGTGGGCTGATGTGTGTGTGTGTGTGTGTGTGTGTGTGTGTGTGTGTGTGTGTGTGTGTGTGTGTGTGTGTGTGTGAGTGTGTGTGTGTGTGTGTGTGTGTGTGTGTGTGTGTGTGTGTGTGTGTGTGTGTGTGTGTGTGTGTGTGTGTGTGTGTGTGTGTGTGTGTGTGTGTGTGTGTGTGCTCATTGATGGTCAGATCACTAACGCTCTGAACTGCAGGGGAAATGCGTCACCGAAGGATTCCCTGCTTCAACAGATCGAGCACGACAGAAGGACAGAGGAAACGAGAGAAGAGAAGGAGGACGGACTGAAAGAACAGCGGAGGAGAGGAGAGATGAGTCAGAGTCGGTCCCACTGGACTGAGTGGGCGGAGGAGAGGAGAGGAGGATGACGTCACATGACCTGACGACAGAGAGAGGACGAACGAGCAACACAACCTATGGAGAGAGAGAGAGAGAGAGAGAGAGAGGGGTGTGTCTGCAGAGGGGGTCCCGTCTCTAGATCACAGTCAGTGTGTGTGTGTGTGTGTGTGTGTGTGTGTGTGTGTGTGTGTGTGTGTGTGTGTGTGTGTGTGTGTGTGTGTGTGTGTGTGTGGACTGGTAATCCCTACGTTATGGGGACAAAATGTCCCCACAAAGATGGCAATATCCGAAATCCTCGTCCTTGTGGGACATTTTTTGGTCCCCATGAGGAAAACATCTTATAAATCAGACTAAGTGATGTTTTTTGAAAATGTAAAAATGCAGAATGTCTCCTGTGATGGGCAGGTTTAGGGGCAGTGTGTGTGTGTGTGTGTGTGTGTGTGTGTGTGTGTGTGTGAGAGAGAGAGAGAGAGAGAGAGAGGGTTGTGTCTGCAGAGGGGGTCTCGTCTCTAGATCACAGTCAAAGTGTGTGTGTGTGTGTGTGTGTGTGTGTGTGTGTGTGTGTGTGTGTGTGTGTGTGTGTGTGTGTGTGTGTGTGTGTGTGTGTGTGAGAGAGAGAGAGAGAGAGAGAGAGATAGAGATAGAGGGTTGTGTCTGCAGAGGGGGTCTCGTCTCTAGATCACAGTCAGTGTGTGTGTGTGTGTGTGTGTGTGTGTGTGTGTGTGTGAGTGAGTGAGTGAGAGAGGGGTGTGTCTGCAGAGGGGGTCTCGTCTCTAGATCACAGTCAAAGTGTGTGTGTGTGTGTGTGTGTGTGTGTGTGTGTGTGTGTGTGTGTGTGTGTGTGTGTGTGTGTGTGTGTGTGTGTGTGTGTGTGTGAGTGAGTGATTGAGTGAGAGAGGGGTGTGTCTGCAGAGGGGGTCCCGTCTCTAGATCACAGTCAATGTGTGTGTGTGTGTGTGTGTGTGTGTGTGTGTGTGTGAGAGAGAGAGAGAGAGAGAGAGAGAGAGAGAGAGAGAGAGAGTTTGTGTGTGAGTGTATGCGTGTGTGTGTATGTGTGTGCGTGTGAGAGACAGAATGAGTGTTTGTGTATGTGTGAGAGAGTGAGCATTTGTGTGTGTGTGTTTGTGACAGTGAGCAGTTTTGTGTGTGTGTGTGTGAGAGGGAGAGAGAGAGAGAGAGAGAGAGAGAGAGAGAGAGAGAGAGAGAGAGAGAGAGAGAGAGAGAGAGAGAGAGAGAGAGAGAGAGCGTGTTTGTGTGTGAGTATGTGTGTTGTGTGTGTGTGTGTGTGTGTGTGTGTGTGTGTGTGTGTGTGTGTGTGTGTGTGTGTGTGTCAATATCACATACAAGTTACACACAATATTCAGTGATGTTGAGTTTCAGATATCTGTGTGTGTGTGTGTGTGTGTGTGTGTGTGTGTGTGTGTGTGTGTGTGTGTGTGTGTGTGTGTGTGTGTGTGTGTGTGTGTGTGTGTGTGTGTGTGTGTGTGTGTGTGTGTGTGTGTGTGTGTGTGTGTGTGTGTGTGTGTGTGTGTGTGAGTGTGAGCGCGTGCGTGTTTTTCTTAAATATATGCATGCAGGTAGGCTGCAGGTGTGTGTATTCATATATACAATATATCCATAACTACACACACACATATTATGCAAGCACACACTTTTATTTTGGATGTGATTAATCGATTGCCCAGCACTAATATATAACTCACAGCGATCATCGTTTTCTTCCTGCTGACCAGATGTGTGTGTCATCTTTATTAGGTTTTAAAAATATATGTTTATTAAGCTTTAGTTTCAGTTAACCGAACATCTGCAGCTTAAACTAAACTAAAGTGTATCTTATGGTTTTAGTTAACAACAATAACCCTGACCCAGATCAAGAAGACCAGGCACTTGAAGCCTGAATAACACACACTCAGTGCTAGACCATGATGCATCAGTGGTGTGTGTGTGTGGGAGAGATATCGCTCAGCCTATCTCCGTCTTTTATTCTCTAAAAATAAGTGTGTCAGGTTAAAATCTGGGGCTGTTTTGGCTCCCATTACAACCCTTATGCAATCTCCACTTCCCTCCGTTTGAGACCAGGAGAAAATTCTCAATGATGAAACTGCCGCCCTATTGGACGAGGCTTCCGCCAATAAGACGAGGAGCTCCATGGCAACTGGCTCTGTCACCAAGAGAGAATAGATCTCCCTCCACCCCATGTGGTGCACATCTGCCCCCTACCCCAATTACACACACACACACACATACACACACACACACACACACACACACACACACACACGACTGTGAATGTGTGTTTGGAGGGCAGAACAAACACACTTCACTCTTTCACTCTTTCACTCTCTCTCTCTCTCTCTCTCTCTCTCTCTCTCGGACACAGGTAGCAGCGAAATAACAGCCCATAATGTTCGCTATTTCTCTAGCGGAGCAGCGAGTCTGAAACATAACAGTCCAATCTCAGCCAATCAACACTGAGGAACGAGTGCCTTCATTTACAGATCGAAGCGAGTTGAAAAATCTGCCGGATATTCGCACCGCGTTAACCAATCAGGAGCTTGCTCTAGTAGTGACAACAATGAGGAGAAAATCTCTATATTAATATCTGCTTCAGACAATATGATTATGACTGTGATAACATTAAAATGACATGAAACACAACCCAGTCTCTTTTCGTTAAATGCAAGTTTATGATCACTAATACAAAAGTATAAGTAAAAGGTATAAGAAGCAATTCTTAAACAATTCAGTCGAACATTCAAAGCTAGTCGGCTACAGCGCTAACGTAAAGTTAAATAGCCTAAAAATAAACAAGTTATGAAACTTCTCTTTGCCCTCAGCCTGAATGATTCGCCAGCGAACAAATTATAGATCCGTGAGAGCAAAGATCGGCCGTTAGATCAACACAAGACGAATTATAGACGGTTTCAACGGAAACAACATAAACAAACGTTACCGCTAATGCGCGCTTTTGTGGCCAAACGTAACTCCCGGTAGTCGTCCGAGAAGAATCAACAACAACAGAGGCTGCGTTATCTTTCATTTTAATTGGGCAGCATAATCTTAAAGCTACACTGTGTAACTTTTTTAGTTTATTCGTAGCTAAAAACACTTAGTTCTTTCAAAAATATATGTGCTCATTAATGTATATTTACTTCTTTCAAGTATTCTCGTAAGTTTATAATATGCCATTGTAAACACATACGGGTGAGGGTTCGAATGCCGGTCGCCATGTTGCTCCTCCATCTTGAAAGTACATTAGCCAAAGAGGGACATTCCCGTAAATTCAAGCTTTGCCTTTGGCGTTTTAACACTCGATGTGTCGAATGTGGACGAGGGCGAACTGGAAGCCATGTTAATCTTGGACTAAATCGGCCACCGTAGGAGTTAAAACGAAATCGGAATTGAGAGGAACAGAAACTAATATAAGATGAGGAAAATATCACGTTTTTTTGTTTTTATTGTTTCAGCATGTTTATTATAAATAATCTCCCATTTGTGTCTGCAATATAGAGTGGGGGAAACGCCCCCCTTAAAGGGTTAGCTCACCCAAAAATATAAACTCATACATTAATTACTCGCCCTCATGTCGAGCCAACCTCTTAAGTTGTGTTCTGAAGATGAACGAAGGCCTTATAGGTTTGGAACGACATGAGGAAGAGTAAAAATGACAGAATTAACATTTCTGGGTGAACTAACCCTTTAAGGGCCGTGTAATGCTGTTTTCTGTACAGTCTCTATAAATGCTTCAATCATGCAATGCATCGGAATAACATGTTTCTTTGTTTCATAACATAAGATTAATGTTGGGAAAGTTAACTTGTAGATAAAGTTCTCTATTTGAGATTGATTGTATATGAATGCATCACATTTACTGTTCCTGTTTATGCTTAACCCTTTAAGACCTAAGGGTATTTTTACAATTAATTTTCCGCCTGGTGTTATTTACTAAAAAAGCTTGTAAAACATCAACCCTGTTGTGCACAGACAATGGACACACCTCTTTTTTTTCAAGACAAGTTGCTCTGTCAGTATATTTGTGTTGCATTGATGTCACCTGAATGTAAAATAAGTTATGGGACCATAAAGACAAATGAAAACATAAAACGGAAATTGAATCACTCAAATATTTATTGAAAACACACACAAATAAATAAAAGCTAAGCATATTTCCTCTGGAAAACAGTTTGTTCAAGTCTTTAGAGTCCTGGAACTCAGGAATAAACATGATAACTTATACAGAACCAAAACTATTTACATTTTTCCAAAAAAAGTCCAGGCGCTTTTGGCCTCTTTGGATTTTGGATATTTACTGGTGCCAAGCCTCAAAACAGTTCCTATCAGGAACTTCTCCTCAAACTTTCTCCTCAAACTTTTTCCACAAAACTACTAAAAACTGCAGCGCGTCTCTCTCTCTCTCTCCTCAACACTAGCCGTGCGTCTCTCTCTCTTCACAATAAAAGAGCTGTGGTTCATGCGTAATGACGCACACCAACGTGGATGACGGATCAGCCTGTCATTGGTCAAACCCTCATCCAAAATGGCAGCTAGCATCGCGCTAGCGGCAAAAATGACGGAAAATTTATAAATTATGGACATCAAGTGGATATATCTTGGATGTAAGCGTTTTGATTTATTGCTGAACAACTCCAAAAAGATGCACATGTTCCAGGCTGGATAGAAAACCTTCTGTAAAGGCTACAAAGACACCACAGACACCCCCGTGATGGCTAGCTCGTTAGCTTTCTGCTGGAAAAAACGGTAAGAAAATCGATAAAAGTTTCATGAAATAATATAGATATTTATCGGAGGTGCCGTGTGACGTCGTGGGCGATGCCGTCGGGCTCTGAGGGTTAAATATTATAATGGATTGATTATGAAAAGTGCAAAGATGCGCAATATGTAGAGCCCTATAAAATCTGTTTTATTTTTTCCCAAATTCCTTTTTTTTTCAGTTTTAATTTTAGCTAATTTTCCATTTTAATTTTTGCTAATTCCGTTTTTTTCCGTTTTAATTTTTGCTAATTCCGTTTTTTCCGTTTTAATTTTTGCTTAAATCTTTTTTTTTTTCGTTTACATTTTTTGGGAATTCCGGGGTTTTTTTTACCCTTAACTGTTATTTTAGTCGTAAAAAGAGTGTGCTTTTAATGTCAATATAATAGAACATAAAACATAAAATAGGAATGACCTTAAATTTATTGCGGTAACAAACATCACATTTACTTTTCAGGACAAATACTGCACTTTAAATACTTCAAGTCACAACTAAATATTAGTGGTGTGAATTCATAAAAATAAAAAAAAAGAATTAAATCGCATTTTTTCTGTAATTAATCATGATTATTTGCAATTAAAAAACATTGGAGTTTTTAGTATTTTGATATTGTAATAATTTCAGTTACTCTCCAAATTAATGAAGAAACCGTTTAAAGACAGTATATGTGTATGTACGTTTAAAAGTGGACATTTCAAGCTTTATATACACATATTTCTCATGTTTGTGAGACGAGTATCTGCTGAGTTTCGGTTTATTTGAGACTCCAGTTCATGTGTTCAGAGCTGTCTCTTTATTGAACTCAAACCCCCGTTGATCCACTTCCCTCATAAACTGATAACTCTCCTACCTCACATCTGCCTTCACTTTGTTATTTGCACTACTGACTGTTTATTACAGTAACAACTGTTTACTTATGCATTCTGCACCACCATACCGTAACTGGATAATGCTCATCTGCACTGCCGACTGTATTTACAGTAACAATGTTTACATTTGCATTTTGCACCGTACTTCTAACTGAATATGCAACCACTTTCCACTGCACTTTTACACTTTCTTTCGGATAGCTCTGTCCATAATTTATTGTACTAACTTAATCCACTGCTATATTCCTCATATTAGCCTAACATATTACTGTATACCTCTAACTGTAAAATTCTGTTCAAGTAATAACCGTCTGTATATTTATTCATAGTACATAGTCACCTGTAAATTCTGTTTATAGTAATAGCCATCTGTATATTTATTCATAGTACATATTCACCTGTAAATTCTGTTTATAGTAATAGCCATCTGTATATTTATTCACTGTATATATTCATCTGTAAATTCAGTTCTACTTATAGTAATAACCATCTCTCTACTTATACATATTTATATATATTCAGAACATTTTTATGTCCTGCACTTACGCAACCATTGTATATATCCTGCACTTGCTGCTATTGCACTTCTGGTTAGACCTAAACTGCATTTCGTTGCCTTGTACTTGTACTTGTGTAATGACAATAAAGTTGAATCTAATCTAATCTAATCTAATGTGTAAAGCATGTGTAAAGCATATTTGCTTCTTATTTATTAAATCCAGGCAATTATCTGATTAAACGTTGATTAAAATTAAGATAAAATTTATACAAAACGAAATTCCCATTAAAGAAATGCTTTCTAAGCAAAATCATACAAAATTTCGTTCAAAATTATTTCTGACTTTCTGTCAACTGACATATTGCGCATATTTTCACTTTTCATAATCAATGTAGCCTAGATTGAATTTAAAAATAACGTTATAATATTTAAACATAAACATGAACTTCCTGTAAATGGTCTGAAAGTCCGAACCGTACAGAAAATGCTTTCACACTAGAAACGAACCGAACCTTTGTTCAGTTTGATCCGGAGCGAGACGACCTCTTTTCGTTAGGGATGCACGATATTGGATTTTTGCCGATATGCCGATATTTTTCAACTAATTTTGGCCGATGCCGATATCGATACCGATATATGTTTATTTTTTCCCTTTGTTTGGAAACCACCATTTTGAGCAAAAAAAAAAAAATTTTTTTTCATTCTGGTTTCAGATTTCTGAGGTCTCCTTACTAAAAGGACACTTGTTAAAGATAAATAAATGTCAATAAAGTTATTTTTATAATAAGAGTATATTAAAAGCGCTGAAAATAACAATAATAAAGTCAGTAATTTTTCAACCCAGACAGATGCAGATGTAATCTAAATATTTTATTCTTGGATGTAATGTTTGTGCACATGAAGTGGGGGGGGCATGGGATCAGTTGATGCTGTATTTAGCTTCAGATAAAAAAAAATTACAATTATTTTAGAGCTCCTTGGATTCTTTTTCATCATCAATTTCATAAAATTTGATTACAGATTAATAAACTGTATGTACAAGTATTTAATTTACAAGTGCCATGCTTTGACTTCATTACTGCTTTATTTATTCAGATAAAGAAGTAACTTCTATTTATTTGTGTATTCTACTTTTCATTCACTATTACTGTAACAACAGCGCCTCCACTAAATAAGCAATATATAATATTCTCCCGGTCGGGCACTAGGACCTGGAGGAGCTTCAGCTGCTGTGGAGGCTGCTGCGCGCGCTAGAGAGTGGGGAGACGCGATTGGGCTAGTTTTGGGCTTGTTTTGAGCTAGTTTTGGGCTAGTTTTGGGCTTGTTTTGGGCTTGTTTTGAGCTAGTTTTGGGCTTGTTTTGAGCTAGTTTTGGGCTTGTTTTGAGCTAGTTTTGGGCTTGTTTTGAGCTAGTTTTGGGCTTGTTTTGGGCTTGTTTTGGGCTTGTTTTGAGCTAGTTTTGGGCTAGTTTTGGGCTTGTTTTGAGCTTGTTTTGGGCTTGTTTTGGGCTTGTTTTGAGCTTGTTTTGGGCTTGTTTTGGGCTTGTTTTGAGCTAGTTTTGGGCTTGTTTTGAGCTAGTTTTGGGCTTGTTTTGGGCTTGTTTTGAGCTAGTTTTGGGCTTGTTTTGGGCTTGTTTTGGGCTTGTTTTGAGCTAGTTTTGGGCTTGTTTTGGGCTTGTTTTGGGCTAGTTTTGGGCAAGTTTTGGGCTTGTTTTGAGCTAGTTTTGGGCTTGTTTTGGGCTAGTTTTGGGCTTGTTTTGGGCTTGTTTTGAGCTAGTTTTGGGCTTGTTTTGGGCTTGTTTTGAGCTAGTTTTGGGCTTGTTTTGGGCTTGTTTTGAGCTAGTTTTGGGCTTGTTTTGGGCTAGTTTTGGGCTTGTTTTGGGCTTGTTTTGAGCTAGTTTTGGGCTTGTTTTGGGCTTGTTTTGGGCTTGTTTTGAGCTAGTTTTGGGCTTGTTTTGGGCTTGTTTTGGGCTTGTTTTGGGCTTGTTTTGGGCTAGTTTTGGGCTTGTTTTGGGCTTGTTTTGAGCTAGTTTTGGGCTTGTTTTGGGCTTGTTTTGGGCTTGTTTTGGGCTTGTTTTGAGCTAGTTTTGGGCTTGTTTTGGGCTAGTTTTGGGCTTGTTTTGGGCTTGTTTTGGGCTTGTTTTGAGCTAGTTTTGGGCTTGTTTTGGGCTTGTTTTGGGCTTGTTTTGGGCTAGTTTTGTTGTGAAAACCTGGCAATCCTGCATTGATTCACAAATTCAAGGCAGCATTTAAAAACTGTCAATATAAATCACCATAAATGCAATGCACTTGCTTGTTTTCACTTGAAGAATGACACGGCTGACGAGATCTTATCGCTATAGAAGTCCTTGCACACGTGAGTTATTGCAGGCGCATATCAACACGTTATCATATCGGCAAGGCATATCGGCATAATTTTTTCATATCGGCCGATGCCGATTTTTATATTTTAAGCGTTTATCGTCCGATTCCAATGTCTTGCCGATAATATCGTGCATCCCTACTTTTCTTCGGACCAAATCTCGTCTGTTTGGTCCGGCCCGTGGGACAGGGGAGGTTTCACACCTGCAATTTTGATTCGGATCCGAAAATCCGGACCAAACAAGGCAGGTGTGAAAACGCCCTTAGACAACCAATGCAACCCCTAAACGAAGAGCACCAGAGGGTTAAAGGGGTCAGAGTTTCCACATGCAATCTAACGATAACTAGAGTAAACGCACAAAGGCGAGACTTGAACACTTTCACCCGTCCCAAATAAATCACTGGAGATGGTTTTATGCAGTTCTCAGAGATAAATGCCCCATGTTATATCTAACGGCCTCCTCTGAAATGGCTGATTGTGCAGCGATGGAGCTGGTTTCAGGAGCGATGCCCTCAGTGACGTGTTTATCCCTGGCACTGCCCACTTCCTGCTGCGCCACTCCATCTGCTCAGGTGCCACTGTTCTCCATCCGCTCTCTCTCCTTCCTACAGTTTCTACTCTCCTGCCCTCGCCGGTGTGGAAAAACACATCTATTTCCATCCGTCCTCCTGCTGCTTACGCGGAGAGGGAGAGAGAGCGAGCAGCAGAGCCTTCAAAACAACCGTTTTCAGTAAGATTATTGCATTAGGTTGGCATATGCCACGGACTGGCACTCAAACTGGCACCAGTTGACCACACTGAGGAATGAGGGACCAGACTACGGTCCACTGCTGGTCACTAGGGCTGATTCGATCTCTTCTCCATTGATCCCACTCTCTCAATGACATTTTAAATTGGGACTTGGCACTGAATTGTCTTGATATCTCGAACTGGTTCATCAAATGTCATGGTTTTAATGCACTTTTAACGTGACTACTAAACAATCGTCATTAGACTAGCTTGACAGAACAATCATGAGGGTTTTAATAGTGTCTCTGAGTTAAACTTTAATTAATAGTTTGATTGATTCCTGTTAAAATCAGTTCAATGTATTCAGTCAGAATTGCAAGATATAAAGTCAGAATTGCAAGAAAGTCAGAATTGAGATAGAAAGTCAGAATTGCGAGGAAGTCAGAATTGAGATAGAAAGTCAGAATTGCGAGGAAGTCAGAATTGCAAGAAAGACAGAATTCCGAGAAAGTCAGAATTGCGAGAAAGTCAGAATTGCGAGAAAGTCAGAATTGCGAGGAAGTCAGAATTGCAAGAAAGACAGAATTGCGAGAAAGTCAGAATTGCGAGAAAGACAGAATTGTGAGAAAGTCAGAATTGCGAGAAAGTCAGAATTGCGAGGAAGTCAGAATTGCGACAAAGTCAGAATTGAGATATAAAGACAGAATTGAGATATAAAGTCAGAGTTGCGAGAAAGTCCTAATTGCGAGAAAGTCCTAATTGCGAGAAAGTAAGAATTGCGAGAAAGTCAGAATTGCGAGAAAGTCAGAATTGCGAGAAAGTCAGAATTGCGAGAAAGTCAGAATTGCGAGAAAGTCAGAATTGCGAGAAAGTCGGAATTGCGAGAAAGTCGGAATTGTGAGAAAGTCAGAATTGCGAGGAAGTCAGAATTGCGAGACAAAGTCAGAATTGTGTGATATAAAGTCAGAATTGAGATATATAGTCGGAATTTGAGAAACAAAGTCAGAATTGAGAAACAAAGTCAAATTTGAGATATAAAGTCAGAATTGCAAGATAAGTCGCTATTACCTTTTTTTATGTTTTATTCTGAGGCAGAAACAAGCTTCCATAGATCTTCGTTTATGCATCATTATTATAATGAACATTTCATTAAGCAACATAAGCAAAGAGAGCATCCAAAAGTTTTCAATATCCAAGCAAACGTGAACACGTGTTCACACAGTCATCAAACACTATCAGACCTCATCGTGAATAAGGAGTTCTTCGCTATTTATCCGTCGCGTCCCTTATTGTTCAAACTCCAAGAACAACTGTTAAGTTACTCATGAAGCCAAGCAAAGACACAATACAACAAATGTCAAATTAATTTAAAAAAATAAGAAATTAAAAAAATAATAATTAAAAAAAAAAAAAAAAAAAAAAAAAAAAAAAATCGCACAAGAGCGAATCACAGAGGATTGAGCAGACAAACGGCGTACGAAGAACACAAAACGACGAGTTACACACGCGCAGATGTTCAACTGCTGGTACTGTAGGCATTATTAACACACATCCGCTGATTTGACATTCGGACTGTAAGCAGTGAACCTGATGACTGAAGCCAATTACACAACGAGCTGCTCTCCATGGGTTCATATCGATTATTCCTCTCCTCTGCCTCAATCTCTTCACTAGCAAACACACACACACACACACACACACAGAAATTACACACAATTATACGTCTGTTTCCCACGGTTGGCCATTAGTATGCAAAGGAGACGCCAGCTATCAAGTGCAGCTCAGATAAACACACTCAAAGTAAAGCACATCAATGCAGACGCTGACAAACTCAATCTTATATCAGTTCAGGATACGGGGAAGCCATCAGGAAGAAACGTGATCACTAAAACATCAACACATCAAATGTGCTTGCATGTCGAAAATTAGGGCTGTGCGATATTTAAGAAAAATGCGATATCCTTGTTAAATAATGCGATATTCGATACGATATTGCTTTAAGTGTGTAAAATCTATTTAAATTATATGAAATAAAATAATTTAAAAAAGAGAATGATACCATTTATGCGTTTCACATTCTTTCTGCGAAAAGAAAGCATCGCCACAAAACAGCCAAAAACAGTAAAAGGGTCACATGATATGATTATTGAAACAGCCTTTCAGAACAGCAATGCACGATTAATCGGAAATAAGGCAAAGTCAGAATTACGCAAAGTCAGAATTGCGAGATATAGTCAGAATTGAGATATAAAGTCAGAATTGAGATATACAGTCAGAATTGTGAGACAAAGTCAGAATTGCGAGATATAGTCAGAATTGCGAGATATAGTCAGAATTGCGAGATAGTCAGAATTGCGAGATATAGTCAGAATTGAGATATAAAGTCAGAATTGTGAGATATAGTCAGAATAGAATTGCGAGATATAGTCAGAATTGCGCAAAGTCAGAATTGTGAGACAAAGTCAGAATTGCAAGATATAGTCAGAATTGCGAGATATAGTCAGAATTGCAAGATATAGTCAGAATTGAGATATAAAGTCAGAATTGCCCAAAGTCAGAATTGCGCTAAGTCAGAATTGCCCAAAGTCAGAATTGCCCAAAGTCAGAATTGCGAGATATAGTCAGAATTGAGATATAAAGTCAGAATTGAGATATAAAGTCAGAATTGTGAGACAAAGTCAGAATTGCGAGATATAGTCAGAATTGCGAGATATAGTCAGAATTGCGAGATAGTCAGAATTGCGAGATATAGTCAGAATTGAGATATAAAGTCAGAATTGTGAGATATAGTCAGAATAGAATTGCGAGATATAGTCAGAATTGCGCAAAGTCAGAATTGTGAGACAAAGTCAGAATTGCAAGATATAGTCAGAATTGCGAGATATAGTCAGAATTGCAAGATATAGTCAGAATTGAGATATAAAGTCAGAATTGCCCAAAGTCAGAATTGCGCTAAGTCAGAATTGCCCAAAGTCAGAATTGCCCAAAGTCAGAATTGCCCAAAGTCAGAATTGCCCAAAGTCAGAATTGCGAGATATAGTCAGAATTGTGAGATATAAAGTCAGAATTGCGCAAAGTCAGAATTGCGAGATATAGTTAGAATTGAGATATAAAGTCAGAATTGCGCTAAGTCAGAATTGCCCAAAGTCAGAATTGCCCAAAGTCAGAATTGCGCTAAGTCAGAATTGCGCAAAGTCAGAATTGCGAGATAAAGTCAGAATTGTGAGATATAAAGTCAGAATTGTGAGATATAAAGTCAGAATTGCTTTAAGTGTGTAAAATCTATTTAAATTATATGAAATAAAATAATTAAAAACTGAGAATGATACCATTTTTATGCGTTTCACATTCTTTCTGGGAAAAGAAAGCATCGCCACAACTTCTTGTTCTTCGCCTCTACGTCGTGCATTAAAATCCTTTAATGCATGGCTGGCCGTGGATTATCCCTTACTTATATCAACCTAAAACTTAACATTAAACTTAACGTGTGCTCAGTCTATTCTCTGCAATATGCGTCGACCTAAAACGTACACTTTTCACAATGTTGAAGTAGCCTATTAAAATCATTCAGATTTTGCGTGCCATTGCGATATGCATATCCCGATATGTATATTTGCGATATTTCGATATATTGTCCAGCATCGAAAATTTATGTTCGAACACACAAACAGCCAAAAACAGAAAAAGGGTCACATGATATGTTTATTGAAACAGCATTTCAGAACAGGAATGCACGATTAATCGGAATAAAAACGAAACTGCAATATGGCTTTTTGCGATAATTAAATGGGCAAAGGCTTCGATTTAATGACATAAATGCGCCGCGTGTTGCAGAACGAAGCGCAGCATTGCGGCACTTTTAGCGTTTTTCCCCACATCATTGGTATTTGAATCCATAATTCATAATTTTAACAGTGCAATGATAAAATTAACATTATTTTATTTTTCTTTAAATTTAAATGTAATCTCTTATTTTGTTTAATACTTTTTATTATTATATACTAATTACTATTATTATTATTATTATTATTGGAATAAATATAATTATTTATCATTATCATAATGAAATATGAATAATAAATAGTAGTTAAATATAAATAGTATTATTATTATTAAGCAAATTGATATATAAATTTGACCATAGGAAACCTAGAAATCACATTTTAAAAAAATGCGAAAAATATATTTTTGCTCCAAATTAAAGGTGCAGTGTGTAGTATTTATGAGGATATATTGACAGAAATGCAATAACACATACATAACTATGTTTTCAGTGGAGTATGAGACCTTACATAATGAACCGTTATATTTTTATTACCTTAGAATGAGCCGTTTCTCTCTACACACACCGCGGGTCCCTTACAGTGAAGCCGTCATTTTGCGTCGCCATGTTTCTACGGTAGCCCTAAAGGGACAAACTTCTCTACAGAGCGCTAGCTACTCTCTGCTGTCTCAGACGACGACATTTTTGTCCTGTGTGGGCCACCGTAGCTTCTCAATGTGCTTCGAAAGCGAGAGGTGAGCGGGTGCAATTCACAACCTCACCACTAGATGATGCTAAAACTTACACACTGCACCTTTAAGTGGCCCCAATACAGAATAAACATAACATTTATGCATTTATCCAAAGCGACTTACAAAAGACGAACAAAAGCAATTTGTCAATAAGCCAATTGTAATAAGTGTGAAGAACCTGAAGACGCTCAACCACACCTTCTACACAACAGCAGTGAGACAGATCCGTCCAGATCAACAGCATAACACACCCACAGAGGACCTGAAAGAGAGCAGGGTGCCACCACACCTTCAACAGACACGCATGTGGATCTTAAACTATAATGCACGTTACGTCATGTGGCTTCTCATCTTCTAGACCAATGCAAACATCCACTAGTTATTTACAGCTGTTTAAAAGAACTCAAGATCTGGTGTTTGCATTAGTGTTAGGCCGATATATCGGCCGATATTTGCGATGTTTACGTGTATCGGCCGATATAAGGCTGCTGCATTCGCCGATATTTTTCCCCTGCATTATTTCCAGACAGGCGTCCACAGGGCAGCTCTCACCGTCTTCAAACTCTCTCGCGCATATTAATCAAAATCAATTGAGAATTGACACGATGGTAAAAGGTGGAAAGACTGAAGTTTCACGTGGAGCAGAGATGTATAGTAACGAAGTAGAACTACTTCACTACTGTACTTAAGTACTAAAAGGCAGTATCTGTACTTTACTAGAGTATTATTTTTTTCTCCTACTTCCACTTTTACTTCAGTACATATTTTCGATGAGTTTAATACTTTTACTCCGATATTTTTTTATGTGCTGCATCGTTACTCGTTACAATTATAAAAATGTTACGAATCATTCCATTCCAAACCCACATTACCGCGCATGAGAGAGAGAGAGAGCGCGCGCGAGAGAGAGAGCGCGCGAGAGAGCCCCGCGTCGCGAGCGCGCATTCACTGTCTTTAAAACAACACGAGCGTCTTGCGCTCAAATTGCTCTCTATTTGTTTACATAGTTAATGTGCACTGTGAAGTAACATATACAAACAATGAACAGCTGTATTTTTACTAAGATTAACAAAGATTAATAAATACAGTAACAAATGTATTGATCTTGGTTAGTTCATGTTAGTTATTAGTCTAATACATTAACTAATGTAATGTTAACAAATCAAACCATATTGTAAAGTGTTACAAACAAATCATTTACTCAGAACACCTCTTGAAATGAGAATATAAGTGTGCTTACCCCATTTTTTTTTTAGTAAGAGTGGTTATAGTAAGATTTAATCTTAATGAACTACAGTATTTTCAGGTTTTTTATATGACAATATGTAGAAAAATTACCTACCAACATTGTGATTGTCCTTTAGCTTAATCATTTGAAATAATAAAAACAATATGATGTTCAAACTTTTGACTACTTTCTTTAATAACTACATAACACAATACTTGTACTTTTACTTTCAGTACTTGAGTAGTACATTTTAAAATAAACTACTTGCAATACTTAAGTACAAAAAATGTTGAATACTTTAGTACTTCTACTTAAGTGTGGTGCTTAAAGAGCACTTCAACTTCTACTCAAGTCACTTTTTTGATAAGGAACTTTTACTCAAGTATGTGTCTCTAGTACTTTATACATCTCTGACGTGGAGCATTGGGAGATTTTCTCCTGAATTACCGCTGGTGTTTCTCTACAAGAGATTAAGTGAAGTGCACCTACACTCTAAAAAATAACCCAAGTTGGGTTGAAAATAGACTAACCCATCAATTGGGTTGTTTTAAGCAAACATTTAACCCAACCGCTGGGTCAAAACAACCCAATTGCTGGGTTAGTCCATATTCAACCCAACTTGGGTTATTTTTAACCCAGCATTTTTTAAAGTGTAGCCATTAAATGACTAGGTTGTAAATAGTTTTAAATGAAGTATAGAACAGTCAGTGTGCACTTTATTATGCTGCTCGCTTGTTGATACTGTGATTATTTTATTTATGCTTAAATATTTATTTTCAGAATGTATTTTCACCACTGAACTCTTTTTTTTCTTGTTCTACCTCACCTGTTTTTACTATTTGTTAAATATTGTTTTTTTTTAGTTCAATAAATGTTCCTTTTTAAATTGATGATCATTGTGTCATTTTTATGATGTAAATTGAGGGAGCAAAAGCAGTATCGGCTCTAAATATCGGCTCAAGAAAATCGGCAGCTCGTATCGGCATCGGCTGAGGCTGATGGAAAGGAAAAATCGGCATCGGCACTAAAAAATCCATATCGGTCGATCCCTAGTTTGCATCTTTACGACGACAGATGAAAACACACGGACCGTGGCAAAATGAGACCCGATTGGCCCCCAGGCCATCCCAAAACTCAGTCCATTGAGCTAAACGAGCGCTGGGTAATTGTGTCACAGCTCAGTAACAAAATAACAAAAGTATAAATAGTTATTTTGGGGGAACATGTTGACTCGGACATCTTGAGTGTGGTTGTCCAGCCACTCAGCGCCTCACAATCCGTCAGCTGTTCAACGCATCATTCAGAACTAATGCATCTCATTAATATTCATGAGGGCAGGAAAACTAATGTAACACATTTCCTGCATACATTATGGGGGAGAGTGTGCAGGATTTGATGCATTAAAATGAGCTCAGAGAAGAGAAAACATGGCCAAATGTGATGGTCAAAATGACCAGTCGTCGGGTTTAATTCTACAGGCCGATGCATTGACCAGCTGTTGAGGCGACGGTCCTACAAATCTACATTTTTATATCTTTTAATTTTAAAAAATGCTATTTAAAATGTGATTTTAAAAAATCCTGTGTTTTTTAGTATGGTTACACAGTTAGCCCCTCAAAAATATAGAATAATAAATAAGTGTGTATATAATAATAATAATAATAATTAAATAAATACAAATATATATTAAATAATAATAAAAAGTCATACTAAAACTAAATAAATAACATTATTATTATTAACTAAAAGTAATACAAAATAAATTCAAAATATATTATATTCAAAATAAGAAATAATTGGCAATTAAATTAAATTACTATTGGTAATTCAAATTTCGATTTAAAACATGATTTTTTTTTTTTTTTACAAATGAAAAGTGTGTGTATATAACATTTTGTGTTTATATATTAATATTACTACTAATAATAATTATTATTATTATTATTGTGTAATAAAAACATTTGACAAAATAAGAAATATTACATTTTCATTATTAAAAAAAAAGAGTATTTAAGAATAAATATAAATAATGTAAATAAACTAGGGCTGTCAAAAGATTAATCGCGATTAATCACATCCAAAATAAAAGTTTGTGTTTACATAATATATGTGTGTGTGTGTAGTCTGTGTGTACATTTATATATAAATAATAATTAACATTCATGTATATATTTAAGAAATATTTGCATGTATATACATTTATATAATCTATAATATATATAAATATAAGTGTTTTATATATAAAAATAATATTTTTTTCTTAAATATATACATGCTTGTGTGTGTATTTATATATAAATAATAATTAACAGAGTACACACACATATATTATGTAAACACAAACTTTTATTTTGGATGCGATTAATCGCGATTAATCTTTTGACAGCCCTAAAATAAACCCAGCGCTGCGCTTCACTCTGAAACACGCAGCGCAAATATTCACTTAATGTAGTTGCAGCGATAAGCCATATCACGATCACGGCTTTATTTAGATTAATCATGCATCCCTTCTTAATGCTACAGGTTTCCTCACTAAAACATCTAAACATTATAACATGCAACAGAGCTATCCAAATACAGGACGTGTAAATTAACACACCCAATCAAACACGATTCATTTCCTTATAACAGACAGAACATGCTGAAAAAGGCAAATGATCAAATCCCCATTACAGGATGAGGAGGGAAAATGTGGCTGAATAAGAGTGTGTGAGCGCTGTGTGTTATTTATAGACACAGATACTTTATTCAGGAGAGCAGCACTGTGCAGTCTCCATCTCTCTCGCTTTATCTCTGCTGAGGATTCTCTCGCTCTTTGTTTCTCTCCCTCGCTGACACACGGTGTGAAATAACCCGTGTGTGTTAGCGCGAGGCTCAGGAGAACATGCATGTCTGTGTGATATGACGGATATTCATAATCAAACTTTCAATGATTTCGCTGCCCATTTAAAAGCAGGCAACATCGTAAATATTGGCCAATACAAGCGTGCATTATTATTGATGCTAGAACTCCCTCCAGCATGACATAAAACTGAAGATAAATTAATCTGGGCTTGTTTTTATATATATATACAAATATTTTGACTTCATAATCTTAAAATCATAATCTTAAAATCAAAGGGTTAGTCCACCCACTCACCCTTATGCACTGAAAAAAATGATTCGTTGAATTTTTAAATCGCAAGTGGTTGCAATCATTTTATCTCAATTTAAACAAAAACACATGCAATTCTCATAAAACCAAATTTTTTTTAAAAATTAAAATCAAAAAACTAAATTTAAATTATTTAAACGAGCACAAATTAATTATGCTTAATTTAATCGGGCCATAATCATTTTTTTCAGTGCACTGAAAAAAATGATTCGTTGAATTTACAAAAAAAATTTATCGTAAGTGGTTGCAATCAATTTATTTTATCTCAATTTAAACAAAAACGCATGCAATTCCCATAGAACCAAAAAAAATTTAAACTAAAATAAAAAAACTAAATTTAAATTATTTAAACGAGCACAAATTAATTATGCTTAATTTAATCGGGCCATAATAATTTTTTTCAGTGCACTGAAAAAAATGATTCGTTGAATTTACAAAAAAAATTTATCGTAAGTGGTTGCAATCAATTTATTTTATCTCAATTTAAACAAAAACGCATGCAATTCCCATAGAACCCAAAAAAATTTAAACTAAAATAAAAAAACTAAATTTAAATTATTTAAACGAGCACAAATTAATTACGCTTAATTTAATCGGGCCATAATATTTTTTTTCAGTGTGTGTTGTTCCAAACCCGTAAGACTTTCGTTCATCTTCGAAACACAAATGAAGATATTTTTAATAAATATGAGATGTTTCTGTTCCTCCATTGACAGCTTCAACTTTAACACTCCATGAGTTCATAAAGAGATCGAAAACACACCTCATTGGTTCTTGAAGCTAGGGCTGGGCGATATGGCCAAAAAATTATCTTGATAAAAAATAAAAAATAAAGTCATATCAGTCGATATCGATAATTATTCCGATAAATGTCAAATATTTATTTATTTGTTGTAAAGTTGTAGAAACCAGAATATGACAAACACTTCAAAATTTTTTACTTTTCCAGTCATTTTTCCTTAAAATAAATATCTTAATAGAAAAAAGTACGTCTTAGTTTCTGCATGTGTTAACGGGTGATATTGTTTCTAGTCATGAAACCGGTTTGTGTCGCCTGACTTTGGCATATATCTTCAGCACAGTTTGCAGTGCAGTTTTAAAGGGGTCATGAACTGGCTTTTTTATTTTTTATACTGTTAACTTATGACGTTTGCGTGGTTTTCACATTCAGAAACATCATAATGAATCAGTAATAGGCCATTTTCTGCCTTAGTTTTGAGGCTCTCTGAAGAAACGCTGGGTTTTGATGGGCGTGCCGAACTGAAGAGTTGGAAGTAAACGCCCACGGCTATGATTGGATAAGATTTGCATATTTAATGAGCTTCAGCTCCTCGCAGTACATGTGGGAATCGTCTGGGGAAACGCTCACAGGGCTCATCAAACAAACACAATGATTTAGATCTCATCCACCCGCTATTGATTGGAATGTTATTTTTTTATTACTTTTTGTTATTTATTTTTATCAGTGAATATAACCGCAAACCGTACACACACACACACACACACACACTTTGCGAGCCCTGGCGTTACAAGTCCGAGCCTGATCCCGAATGAACCAATAACAGCTTCTCCAGCCTGTGAGCGCGTGCTAAGGTGTGTAATCAATAGATATCAAACCATCTATAACAATGCAATACTAACACATGTAAACACATGTTTTACTCACATAAGTGTGTTGAAGCGTTCCTGTCGGATCCAGAAGCACAGTCTCAATATGTCTGCAGATCCAGTCTCGACCGGTGTCTTGTTTACAAACGAATCCGCGGTTAAATGAAGTGAACAAACGCAATGTCTTACGCACGTGAGCTGGAACCGCATGTTTATTGCTCCGGAAGCGCGACCCGTTTAGCTGCACGAGTCGGTGGGCGGGGCTTGAGGCGGCGTTTCCGCGTCCTATGACGTCAGTGGTCAACATATTCTGAGATCTCTCGCTTTCTGGGCCTGGTGTCTATAAAAGCTTTTCTTTGACTAACAAGGACGGATCTGCTCTAGTGAGCTCGCTGCCGTTTGGACTTTGACCCGAGCAGATTTCAGCGGTTCAGTGACTAACTGAATTCGTGCTACCTTTTATTGACAATTTCGTCACCGCTCCCACTCATTTTTTGACGTGTGCTTTGACGTGCAAACTAAATAGGGATGCACGATATTGGATTTTTGCCGATATGCCGATATTTTTCAACTAATTTTGGCCGATGCCGATATCGATACCGATATATGTTTATTTTTTCCCTTCGTTTGGAAACCACCATTTTGAGCAAAAAAAAATTTTTTTTTCATTCTGGTTTCAGATTTCTGAGGTCTCCTTACTAAAAGGACACTTGTTAAAGATAAATAAATGTCAATAAAGTTATTTTTATAATAAGAGTATATTAAAAGCGCTGAAAATAACAATAATAAAGTCAGTAATTTTTCAACCCAGACAGATCTAAATATTTTATTCTTGGATGTAATGTTTGTGCACATGAAGTGGGGGGGGCATGGGATCAGTTGATGCTGTATTTAGCTTCAGATAAAAAAAAATTACAATTATTTTAGAGCTCCTTGGATTCTTTTTCATCATCAATTTCATAAAATTTTATTACAGATTAATAAACTGTATGTACAAGTATTTAATTTACAAGTGCCATGCTTTGACTTCATTACTGCTTTATTTATTCAGATAAAGAAGTAACTTCTATTTATTTGTGTATTCTACTTTTCATTCACTATTACTGTAACAACAGCGCCTCCACTAAATAGGCTATATATAATATTCTCCCGGTTGAATATTACAATTTAAATAACAAATAGAATTATTATTTACAATTAAATAATTCTAATTACAATTAAATTTGATATATATATGTGTGTGTGTGTGTGTGTGTGTGTGTGTGTGTGTGTGTGTGTGTGTGTGTGTGTGTGTGTGTGTGTGTGTGTGTGTGTGTGTGTGTGTGTGTGTGTGTGTGTGTGTGTGTGTGTGTGTGTGTGTGTGTGTGTGTGTGTGTGTGTGTGTAATTTATATATAGGGTTGGGAATCGTGATAATTTTTCCGGTTCCGATTCCAGTTCCATTCAAATTATTAAACAAATAGTGGTAAAGGAAAAAGGCACAATACGCAACTCAAACAATCCTTTTTGTGTTTATCACTTGCTCTCAAATTAATTTACAGGTTGGCAATGTCAAAAAAAGTCCTGTACTGTACAAATATTACCATATTAATTAGGCCCTTCTTGCAAAAAAAATTGAATTTATGGACATTAAAATTAAATATGTTCAAATGAACACCTCTGAAACTGTCTTATTACATTTTCTCTCTCTGAATAAAACCAGAATGACGCGTCTCTCTCTCCAGCGATTCGCCCCCGGCGTGGGACGAGGACACAAGGACACAGAGAAAGGGGAATTCCTCATTACCTCAGCAAACACACTCCCTTCATCGACCTGCACACACACACACACACACACACACACACACACACGACCGACTGACCCACACCGAAGCCTGTCACTCATCAACACACACACAGAGAGTCGTGAAGCATTGCCTCCAACAGCTCCACCTGACGTCAGAGAATGATGTCAGAACCCACAGAAAGCTGCGGCTTTCCCAACGCAGCTCAGATTCAGACGTCGATGCATTTTTAAACATGAGAAACTTCAGAGCATCTCTTCTAAACTCTCTGACCCGTCTCACATGACTACATTTCCCACAATGCACCTGACGGTTTAGTCATAAGTAGAACGTTTTAAAATTGCCGATAGATGCAATGACTTTCCACATGCATGCGCACACACACACACACACACACACACACACACACACACGCTTACTATATCGGCAGGTTTATCGCTGATCTCCGCGCATCATTAGGTGCTTCTGAGGCAGCGGCGAGCGCATTTCAGTCCTGTCTAACAGAGAACAGACAGTTCTCCACCTCTCCGCTTAGTTTTCTCCCTCGCTTCGCTTCTGACGCCCCCCTGCTTTTTCTGAATGAAGCACAGCCTCTCTCTCTCTCTCTCTCTCTCTCTCTCTCTCTCTCTCTCTCTCGGAGTGAGCATGCGCTCATTTACTCATCCTCCCTCCCGTCTCCATCACTTATTCATTCTCAGACAGCGTAAATGCCCTGATAGGAAACTCAACACTCATGAAAACGACACACTAGACAAATGAACATTGGTTTTTTTGACAAACGGACCGGATTCTTAAAAAAAAAAAGCATATTTCAGGCCAAATGGTGGCATTGCACAACCTTATTTTTCTGCTGGTGGGACTAAATTCACGGTGCGTTCACATCTGGCTTAACTTTAGAGTTGTTTACTCCACATAAACACCAGATTCAAGGACTTTTTAAAGCACCTTTTATTTTAAATCAAGCACAATGAATACAATAAAGGTGGATGTGTTACTGCCAATTTATCAAATACCTACCTGGTATTGTATCGTACCTGTAATTATAAATATTGTACCTGTGTCTATCATTACTGCAGTAACGCTAAGGCATATACTGACAACTAAAATACAATTTCCAATAAGGAAAAATGTCCAATTTAACAAAATCCAAGATGCCGTTTGCAGCTCTTATTCCTGCTTTTAACATTTATTTCACAGTAGTTTTAGTTTTCTTTTTTATAAATCATTACTAAATAAAAAATCTAAATATAGAGATAATATTTTATACTTGAATTTTTCAATTAAATGAAAAGATATGGACAAGTTAACTGTTAGGCATTAAAAATATGCAAAATAATTTATTAAATCACCAGTACATGTACCTTTTTATTTTAAAATTTTAAAGGCTTTTAAGACCTGCACATATTATATTTAACATATATATATTTGCTGCCGTAATAACGGCCCATTTCAAATGTTTACGTGCTTTTCTTCTTTTTATTTTTTGAGCTCTGATGAATTATTGCTCGCCAGCATTTCAGTAATGAAAGTCTAGATCTTTAAAATGCATCCAAATTACAGCAAAGCACAACCGTACGGTGGCCTGCAGGGGTCAAAAAGGATATAAACAGTGAATTTTGAAGTGATCTCATCCTGAAAATTCAGAGATGTGGATTCGGACGGCAATTAAATGAGCACATGTCCTTGTGTTTGTCTAAAAACAGGAGGTAATTCGTCTGGGGATTTTTACGCGGTGGAGGGAGAAAAACACGGACATTCTGGATTCGGGCGGCAATAAAATCACTGACCACAATTAATGACCACTTATTATTTATATTACAATTAGTGCAGTAATTAAGGTTAAAATCGAGAATTCCATTGCAAAGAGGCAAATTAGAGTCATTTTGTGGCTGGAAAAATAATAATTTTCATTTGTAAAGCCATGGTTTACCCACTAAAGGTGCCAGTATGGCTCTTTAATAAATACACATGTAGTCTAGTTGCTCAAAAAAGTATTGCAGATCATAACTGCTTACTTATTTTTAGGTTTTGCATTTGAGTAAATATTTAGACATGATCAAACACTAGATTTCTTTAAATGTGACATTTTAAAAACCCTAACCCTAACTTACATCCTAATATTTGTAATGATACTTATATAAGCACACACACACACACACACACACACACACACACACACACGTGAATATTAATGAATGCAAGCAGATATAATTTAACCCAAGAAAAGTTTAAAATGTTGTTAAAAAGACAAACGTATTTTTCCAGTAGGCTATATGCAGATGAATTGATACTGAATCAAGATCGAAATCTATATTTGTGCCCCCCCCCCCCCCATCCCCATGCCATGCCACCGCCCGCCCGCCACCACAAATTGGTTTCTAATCTGTGGGAAACACTGCACACACACACACACACACACACACACACACACACACCTCTCCAGTTGCTATTGATCTGCAGGAAAGCGCTACGCTGACTGGGATTCTCTGATGGGCTGTCCCAGCTGGTTTTGCTGCGATGGTCAGATTTCACATCAGTGACCCACTCAACACTTTGTCAAGCGGACTCGTTACTGATTGGTCAAAAAGAGCTTTTTCCTCGTCTCCTGGAGGTTTGCGATGGTGGTGGCATTGCTTTAACGAATGTTAATTAGGGCCCTATGAAAATTTCTGGATTCCATATTTTTCCTCCATTTTAATGTTTGAAATACATTTTAGTAATCAAAAAACTGATTCATTGAAATCATGAAACTAATACAATTTAACAATTTATTTAAAAAAAAAAAAAAAAAAAAATTTTAAGGCACCATTATTTTTTATTTTTTTTACCAATTCTGTGTTTTCTGTTTTAAGTTTTCTGGATTCCATTTTTTTCCTCCATTTTAATGGTTGAAATACATTTTAGTAATCAAAAACCATGTCTGATTCATTGAAATCATGAAACTAATACAATTTAATAATTTATTACAAAAAAATAACAAAAATTACATATTTTGAGGCACCATTATTTTAAGTTTTCTGGATTTGATTTTAATGGTTTGAAATTTACATTTTAATAATCAAAAGGCATTTCTGATTATTTGGATTCATAAAAACATCAATTTATTAATTTTAAAAAAATATATAATTTCTAAGAATAGTTTGCGGTATTCATTCACACAAGATCATCCGGGATTCAAATAGTCTTTTACGGTTTAATATTCACAGACGCTAGTCTAAATCGCTATTTATTTAAGTGACCTGCTTTTTATTTATTCATCAAAAACATAACAAATTCTGCGATTCCGTCCGCGCTTTCTGCATCGCTGGAATCATAGTTTCGTTACCATAGTTGTTAGTTAACTAGCTAACTAGTTAATTCTTTGCCCCATCCAGAATGTGCAGATTCTGTTAAAGTCTCATTTTATTACGTCAACACACAACTAGTGGTGCAACGGATCACAAAACTCACGGTTCGGATCGCACTACGGAGTCACGGATCGGATCATTTTTCGGATCAGAATAAAAGGGGGAGGAGACTATTTTTATTTGCGTTCCATTTATTACATGAAAACTTTTGGTGTTAACATAACCTATATGGTTTATAGGTTAACAAGGAACTTTTGGTGTTAACAAAAATAAAATAAATAAATAACCATCTGAATAAATCAAATGTGACTAAAAACAACCTGAGACGTGAAAATGGGCCTGAGCTTTTTATTTTTTTATTTTAAACATTCTCAGGGAGAGTTAGACCTCTCACACTTGTCAGCATTGCAATTATCTTTGTAGGCCTATACACTATTTTATAGTGTTATAGTGTATAATGTTTAAACGCACTATACTTAAACATTGAATTCATTACTTTGTATTTATATAGCCTAATACCTACTTTAGATGTATATATTAAGTTGCTCATGCAAATTGTAAAACAGACAATAGACTATGTTAAAATAACAAACATTTTAAATTAAAACTTACGCTTTTCTTTCGTTTTTAAATCTTTTTACAAGAAATCCTGCAGGTCATAAAGAACTTTGTTTTTCCACCTCCAAGAAAGGACAGGAGCTCTCCATTAAATCTCTTAAAGGCCGTTTTCCTTGCTTTACTCGAGGCAAAAAGCCGTGTGTTGACTTTGAAACCGAGTAGACGTTACATTATATGCATCTGTGGTGGAATTACTAGATTTTCGCATCGATACATGTTTGTTTTAAAGCGGATGCGCTGTCACTTTAATTCAGCGCCAGCACATCAAACAATAGACTCTGTGCGATCTGCTGATGGCCACGCGCTCCTGGAGCGACTGACGGACCGAAGCCGTGTGCAGTGAAAGCTGTATCCGTTAACAAGGGTACGGAAAAAATACGCACCGCAAACGCGCGGCAAACGGAGTGTGTGTGAAACGGGCGTCACAGGTGCCATGCTCGATGTCTGCGCCACTTTCATACGGCTCTCTCATGCCACAGTGCCTACATAATGTTAGTTTTGTCCACCACCCTTCTTTCCGTCATCATTATATTTTACGAGGAAGCCAAAATGCTCCCATACATGCGATTTGCATGATGCGGGAGGCTTTTCAAGTTCTTCTGCTCCTCCGCTAGCCACTGTTGACTGATTAACATGCCCTGTTCACGTGAACACGTGTTTCTCTGAAACTCAGCATCGAGTTTAAAGGAACAAGATCACTTAAAAAGCAATATTGGCAGAAAAACTTTAGTCTGCGATAGGGATGGCTCGATACCACAGTTTTGTCTTCGGTACGATACCACAATCTAATACCGAAGTACCGATATTAAATCCATACCATACAGGGTCTGAATTTTGATGCGGGTATTGCGCATAATTTTACTCACTCTCGCAAGTTTTGGGTTTATGAAGCGGGAAATTACCGCAAATGTTTATTATTAAATTAATCAACAAAGATTGTCACATCAATCAGTCATTTGGAAACTTTCTTGTAAGTAATTTCATTACTTCATCAGCATTACTGCGCGTCTCCATTGCTTCTGGCTTGAAAAGACATCGCACATGCGCTATAAAAGCAATTTGCGCGCTCAGATTCAACGCTTTCGCTTCCGTTGCGGGACAGCTGACGGAAATCACTGCCCACGTCTTTTAAACCTCGCCAATTTGAACATACAAGCGATTTTATAGCATTTCGTAATACATATGGGATGAGAGCTCTTTGAGAGAGAGAGTTTTCTTTGCACTCATGCCAACAACAAACACACAAGCCTAAAGAGCTCGCGCATTCCAAATTAAGTTGTTTTTCCTCAGTCAAATACACACAAAATTATATCAAAAATGTCCATCTTTAGTGAGTCGTCACATAAACACAGTTGGTTGTGTCTTTCGCAGATGTAAATAGTGCAATAGTTTGCGTGCAAATATTATGAGGTCTAAACGTCACTGGTTGAAACGAACGCTGAAGATTTCTTTATATTTAAACGATACGATCTTAAGTATGTGCGTTAATCAGTGTTAAAAGAAAAAATTTCTAAATTAGATGGTTAGAATTATGCACTCACCTGTCGATCTCTTAATGTCTTACAAGTCAGGAATTAAGTGACGATGCTTGGCAAGGTTTGATGGTTCTTCAGCAGTTTTATAAGCAAAGTAATTCCACATTTCACGTCTACTCCTGTCTTTATTAATGAGTTTTGTGCGTGTTGAGTGAGATTCAACTGCTGTATTCATTTTGTTCTGTTGCCACATTTGCCGGTTTCGCGTCAGTTTGGGTAGCGCTGCCACCTAGCTGTGAACTTCGGAACAGCAGCATTTACCGAAATGAGCAAAATCATGATATCGTACCGTTTGAAATAAAATATATACCGGTATTTTTCCAGTACCGGTATACCGCGCATCCCTAGTCTGCGATCGCTAAACAATTCAGATTAATCCACAAGTAAAAAAAAAAAAAGCACAATAAATCCGCGGGTCACGTGCGTGCCGAACCGTGGGTCGTGATCCGTACGGATGACGGATCAACTGCGATCCGTTACACCCCAACACACAACAAGACTGGTCACCAATGGCGATCTCAGCAAAAATATCACTCGCAAATTAATATTTTTGGTCGCAAATGCGACCGTTTTAGTTGCAGTCTGGAGCCCTGGATCGTGATGCCAGTTTCACCGATTATTGGGTTTGAATGGTAAAAAATCTGTAAAATTGCACGTCCTGGCGAGTATTTGGGTAAACGCAGTCGGATTTGTCTTTAGTGAACGTATAAAGAGTTGAATGAGAAATTGTGTGTTACAATGAATTTGGTCCGTGCAGGTCTTAAAGGGCCAGACCTCATATTCTGTGTGAAGCAGGGCAGAAACATGCCGGACAAATGAGTTTTTAGGGTTTTTTAACGATACATTTTTTTTTTTTTTTTTTTAAATGAATAGTAAGTTCTGTCATATTATTCAATTACTTTTACATTTTTTTGCTGTGGTATTGATTCAGTATCCGTATTGAGGTATTTTAGTCTGGTATCGTATCAAAGTCATAATTTTGGATCGTGACAACACTATTCTATTAAAAAGTATTTGCTGATATTCTCTTTTTTTGTTATGTTGGTTTACAAATTTGTACCTTTTTACATTTTTACTCTTTTAGTTTTACATTTTGTCAAGGGCTTGTTTACATTTATACTTTTTTTATAGTACACTACTGAAGGCCAACGTTGCAAGCTAAATGAAATGTTTTTAACCCTTAATCGTCCCTCAGGGTTTACGTTTGAGTCCCTTGGGCTCAGATAGACCCCAAACTTTTACAGAGCGATTGCATAAGGAAATATACCTCTCTTTCTCATGATTGTTCCATGTTGCATTTGTGCTCTAGTATTTGTCCTTCATTTACGTATGGAATTTTTTCAGATTTATGCCAGTTTTGTTGATTTTACTTGCCAGTTTCTATAAAAACGCTCTCTGTTGCAGTCACACACGAGTGTGTTTGTGTGTGTGTGTGTGTGTGTATGAGACAGAAAGTTCATTCCACTTTGTGTTTATTCTCTAGGACCAGACCTTGATATAAATGTAGAAATTTTCAGATTTATACTGGATTTAGTTTATTTTTTTACAAACAAAGTGAAAAAGCATTTTTTACATTTTCCCATTCATTGCCAAAATCTAAAAAATGCTCTAGACACCTGTGTGTGTGTGTGTGTGTGTGTGTGTGTGTGTGTGTGTGTGTGTGTGTGTGTGTGTGTGTGTGTGTGTGTGTGCTTGTTCCATATTGCATTTGTGCTCTAGTATTAGTCCTTCATTTATGTATGAAAATCTTTCAGATTTATGCCAGTTTTGTTGATTTTTTTTGCCAATTTCAATAAAAATACTCTCTGTTGCTGTGTGTGTGTGTGTGTGTGTGTGTGTGTGTGTGTGTGTGTGTGTGTGTGTGTGTGTGTGTGTGTGATTAACACAAAGTAGAACAAACTTTCTATGCTCTAGGACCAGACCTTGATATAAATGTAGAAATTTTCAGATTTATGCTGGATTTAGTTAATTTTTTTTGACAAAATTGTGACAAATTTTTTTACACTTTCCCATTCATTTTCAATGTGGGGTCAATCTGACCCTGAGGGACTTAAACGGTAAATCTTTTTTACACACCTTTAGAACAACCAAATCAAGCCCAGATTTTTTGTGCATGTTTAGATTATTTAGGAAAAGTCACAGAGTCTCATGGCCCTGAGATGAAGGAACACTTTTTAAAAATGGAGGAAAAGTTCAGCGGGGTCAGCTGGAGCACAAGGGCCGATTAAGGGTTAAGTAAAATTGTTGAAAATTATTGCGACAAATCAGTCGATAGATCAATCGATATAAAAATAGTCGTTAGTGGGAGCCCTAATTACTAGTTTTTGAAAGTGTGTACTTTTGCAACACACACACACATACACACACAGTGTCAATGAAACCTGGTGGTGTCCCTGTGTGTCGGCCTCACGTCTCAAAGCCGGTTATCCTCCGTAAAAGCTCCGAAATCTTAGCGTTGCCCCAGTCACTGCCATCCAGCAAATATTAATAATTCACAAGCAGAAATCCACAGGGAGGGATGGTCGTGCCGAAAGCAAAAGGGAAAGAGCTGAGGAAACAGAAAACGAGGACAGAACAACAGATGAAAAGCAAAAGCGGGAATTAGAGGAAGAAAGGTGTGAGATGAGGAAGGAGAATCTAGAGAGAGAGAGAGAGAGAGAGAGAGAGAGAGAGAGAGAGAGAGAGAGAGAGAGAGAGAGAGAGAGAGAGAGAGAGAGAGAGAGAGAGAGAGAGAGAGAGAGAGAGAGAGAGAGAGAGAGAGAGAGAGAGAGAGAGAGAGAGAGAGAGAGAGAGAGAGAGAGAGAGAGAGAGAGAGAGAGAGCACATGCTCCATCGGGCTCTATAAATAGCTCTTCAAATCTCCCAAGAAAAAACACACAGCATTACCGCCTGTGCTGCTGCAAACCCAACACAACACACACACCATAACACAACACACACACAACATAACACAACACACACACCATAACACAACACGGGAGCCGATCCATGTCCACAAACGATCATAAAACGACTCCTTTTCAATATTACAGCAGCCCTTCCAGATAAATATGACGAACACACGCCATCTCATATGTGGGAGGACTGCGCCAAACCGCATTAGTGCAACTTCAGACACACAGCTCCAGATCTGTTGGAGGGGAAACTTATTAATATCATATGTGTGGGTCTACAACATATATCCGCAGAGGTTCAACAGGTATGATGGACAATACCAACAAACAATATCCAGAACATCTTTTTTTTTTGGGAGGACGGATCCACAGAGCAGAATTGATTGTACTTCACTCGTATTTATAGCTGAGAGCTGCATAATTAATCAGAAATGAGATGGTGATTATGGCTGTATTCTGATTTATGCTGCCCTTCATGTGCTATCGGATATTTCCCACTTCCCACCGTAATTACCAGTTCGCTGAGTCCAATCTCGTCTAGTTCTTTGGGAAAGGACAACATGTACTGGGTCGACTAGTAGTTGTTCATTTAAGCCATTAGTCGACTAATCGCATGTGTTTATATTAATAGCCATAAATCATAAATATGAGCCTTTAATTGCCTATATACACCCATCAAGCTCTTCATCTCCTGTTAGTGGGTGGGATATATTAGGCAGCAAGTGAACATTTTGTCCTCAGAGTTGATGTGTTAGAAGAAAACATCAAGAGTGCAAAACAGACAAAAACACAATTAGCTTTTGGAATGGCATGCGTTCATTTGTGTGTGTGTGTGTGTGTGTGTGTGTGTGTGTGTGTGTGAGTTTTTTTGTCTGTTTTGCACTCTTGATGTTTTAGAGATCTTCACTGTTGAGCTTTTTTTCTGCATCCTGGCTGATTTGTAGATTGTATGCACAAAAAAACTCTGTATTTTCATATTTTTGCCAATTTCCCATTCATTTCCTCTGGGGGTCATTTTTGACCCAAGGTCAATTTTTTTTTACGACCACTTAGACTTTTCAAATCCTGTCCCCAATTGTTTTGGGTGTTCATATACCAAGTACCAATAAAGTCACCAAGTTTAGGACCATTCCGATGAAGCTAAGATTTTTTTTTTTTTTATTAATAAAACGCAAGATCCACTATAGTGGTAAAAATGTGCTATTGCGTGATAAAAATGCTCAATGTGTCCACCGGATGGCACCGATCTCATTTAAAAAATTGCTTTCATGAGGCCTAGGCTTGACTCTAAAATGAAATACAGCTTTAATAAAATAATATATATATATATTATTTTATGGATATATATATATTATTATTATTATTTTTTTCATTTATGGGTCACACTCAGGACCTTCGGAGGGCGGGATTAAGATAAAAAAAGATTTGAGCAAAATCAATGAAATATATTTTTGTTCAATAATATTTTTTCTTTTCTTTTTTGGTGTTTTGAGATAATTTTATGATTTATAATTAATATTTATGGAATAATTATGACCCATAAATTCTTAACCCTTCTCAGGCCTTCGTTTGGGATTTACACTCTGACCCCAGGCAACAAAATTTTATTTTGTAACAAAACAATTGGTTTTTTTTTAACAAATGTAATTTTACTCTGTTTATTAATGTTTTTACTCAACATCTGTGCAGTTTTTGGAGTATTTATAATAATTTTTTAATTTATATAAATACTTTTTTTTTTTAATTATGGATTTTCACACAAAATCCGTTTTTTAATGTAAAATTCCCTTTATAAAAGACTACATTTCTAACTTTCATTCGTGGGGATAATATATATTATTTTATGTATATATATATATTATTATTATTATTATTATTATTATTATTATTATTTTTATTTTTATTTTTTTTTTTTATATCCAATGGGAAAAAATGGGTCATAATTATTCCATAAATATTAATTATAAATCATAAAATTATCTCAAAACACCAAAAAAGAAAAGAAAAAATATTATTGAACAAAAATATATTTCATTGATTTTGCTCAAATCTTTTTTTATCTTAATCCCACCCTCCGAAGGTCCTGAGTGTGACCCATAAATGAAGAACCCCAGAGGGTTAAGCCATTAGTCGACTAATCGTGTGTTCATGCTAGCTGACAACATAGGATTCCATTCATTATGCTAAGCTAAGCTAGCGGCGACCCTGCCAAACTAAAACAATGCATGCACTGAGAAAAAAATGCATTTGCCCACATATCTAAATGTAGGAAAGATGTTGAATAAGCCCTATTTCTAAAAACGGTGGAGTGTTCCTTTAAGACACGAAACGATCGGTTTCTGCAAGAAACCCAACAGTATTTATGTTCTTTTTTTACCTCTTATCAGACGAATCTCATCTAGTATTCCCAGCGCCATAACTTCCGGCGAATAAGGTCAAAATACTGGCGTGATCATAGATATATATACGTAGATGCCTTATTCGACCGATCCGCGCAGGCACTAATGAGGAATCTATGTATATTTCTATGATCGCGCCGGTATTTTGACCTTAATCGCCGGAAGTGATGGCG
>NC_137110.1:51418588-51436088 GCF_949357685.1 Gobio gobio | reverse complement strand
TCTTTTTCGCTGTTTCACTGTTAGGGACGCACAATATTGGATTTTTTTTGCCGATATTTTTCAACTAATTTTGGCCGATGCTGATATCGATGCCGATTTATGTTTCTTTTTTCCCTTTGTTTGGAAACAACAATTTTAAGCGAAATTTTTTTTTTTTAATTCTGGTTTCAGATTTCTGAGGTCTCCTTACTAAAAGGATACTTGTTAAAGATAAATAAATGTTAATAAAGTTATTTTTATAATAAGAGTATATTAAAAGCGCTGAAAATAACGATAATAAACCCCAGACAGATGAAAACCTAAATATTTTATTTTTGGATGTAATGTTTGTGCACATGAAGCACACATCAGTTGATGCTGTATTTAGCTTCATATAAAAAACATACAATTATTTTAGCGCTCCTTGGATTATTTTTCATCATCCGTTTCATAAAATTTAATTACGTATTTAATAAACTGTATATAAAAGTATTTAATTTACAAGTGTCATGCTTGTGCTTTGACATCATTACTGCTTTATTTATTCAGAAAAAGAAGTAACTTCTATTTTATTTGTGTATTGTACTTTCCATTTTATTAACAGATCACTTATTAATTTGCTTACAATAATAGGGTGCTATGATTTTCCAGAAATTCTGTGTTGTGCATTTAATTTTTCTGGTAATTAAATATAGGCATAAAATTATCATTTATCTTTAATCAAATTAAATTTAAATAAACCCTTACATTTGTTTGGCAATCAAAGTGCTGCACAATAGAGGTTTACTGTTATAATTAAAACATGGAAGAAAAATTGTGTGATTATTCCTTTAGAAATAAAGTTAATAATTATTGTATTGTTTTTATTAGTAGTAGTAGTAGCTAGTATTACATTAAGACATACATTATACTGTACAATTGTAATATATTTCAGTCACAACTTTTATTTTGACGAGTTGCCGTGAAGATCTCGAGTTTCTGTGCGTTTATGATATGACAATTTTTCTCAAATTAAACGGTAAAATGCTCATGAAGTGACTCTCAGAGCGGCTCTGGAGATGAAGTTCATGTCGTCATAGTAACCCCACGAAAATCGTCATCAGAAGAGTTTCAGAAGTAGGATTTTTCTACGCGCATTTTATTTTTTTGCAGTATTTACACGGGTTGTAACTCGTACACAAAAGAAGTATACTTTGCACATACGCGTAAAAAAAAAAAAAAAGTAAACTTTCGGATTAAGCCGCGGTTTTGTTGTCTGTCGCTTTAAACGCTCGAGCTCAAGCAGAACGGATTCTGATTGGCTGTCAATGTTATGGTTCATCAGCTGGAAAACCGTCAAAACGATATTGTTGTGCCGTTATCGTTGTGGTGTGGAATATATCTTTATTTCTCGTCGTGGATGTGAACAAGTCTTTCAGAACGATAATTAAAACTTTACAGCTAGTCTTTGGATCTCTGTAATATAACCGCGCTGTTTAAAAACGCGACGCGACCAAACTAGAACGCAGCCGTTCAAAGAGCCGTTCAAACGCGGTTCAAGTGAAGAATCGCCGTTATCCTGTCACTGAGGACTAATGTGATGTTTACCAGTGATACACAACCACACACACACACACACACACACACACACACACACACACACACACACACACACAGCAATACCTGTTCCATTTAAAGCGTTCAAGCGTTCACTTACCCGTTAATCCCTCGCGTTCATTCAAACCGGAGAAACACTCGGTGTGCTGGGGAGTTTCTGCCGTGGTTCCGGTGATCTGGAGATGATATTTCTCACACACTGTCGGTTAATTAATTAGCCGTTGGCGGCTAAGCGAGCGCGAGCTAAGTAAAAACGACAATCGGCCGCCTCACGAACTCGTGAGGGCATTACTATCGCTCAGGATGGGCTAGGTGAACATGTTTAAACTGATAACCCACCTCGCGCACACACCGACCCCCCGGCAACCGAATAACGACAGCCCGCTGCCGCTTAATGCCGTTAAATCGCCACCAAGCACGAGCTCACGGCGACTCCGACTGTCAACAGCGCGCAGTGATCAAACCAGAACTTGAGTGGGCGGGGCCGTGACGTCACGGGCAAACCTCGCAAAAAGACGTCAACAAAAGCACAAGCGCCGCCATGTGTAAAAGCTGCGCGAGTCCTCGTCCGCGCTCTCCCGCGCTCACGGGAAGGGAAGAAACGGGGACGAAGCGACAGCAAAGCCTTGAAACGAGAGCTCTGGCTCTTTCTGTGCTTTACGTCACTGTTCTATGTGCTCACGGGAACGTAAGGTGGCGCTGTCGTCATAGTTTCAATTTCGCCTGATTGGGAAAGATTGTGTTCATTCATTCATGAAGAGTTTACATTATATAGGATCAGCCTCATGGCCCTTCATAATCATATATAGCCCCACAGATGCCAGGAGAAGTGTGTGAAAGTGTGTGAAGCGCTTGCAGAATCTGTGAATAAGAGAAACTAAATAACTAAATAAGAGAAACCATACAAAATGCGTGATCATTTTTATTTAGCACTTTCTCTGAACAAAATATTTTAAATAAGAGATGTGTTGTGTATATAGTCCACAAAGTGTGTGTGTGTGTGTGTGTGTGTGTGTGTGTGTGTGTGTGTGTGTGTGTGTGTGTGTGTGTGTGTGTGTGTGTGTGTGTGTGTGTGTGTGTGTGTGTGTGTGTGTGAGAGAGTGTGAGTGTGTGTGTGTGTGTGTGTGTGTGTGTGTGTGTTGTACCACGGCTGTGCGTGTGTTTGTTGTTCCACGGCTGTGTGTGTGTGTGTTGTTCCACGGCTGTGTGTGTGTGTGTGTGTGTGTGTGTGTGTGTGTGTGTGTGTGTGTGTGTGTGTGTGTGTGTGTGTGTGTGTGTGTGTGTTGTACCACGGCTGTGCGTGTGTTTGTTGTTCCACGGCTGTGTGTGTGTGTTGTTCCACGGCTGTGTGTGTGTGTGTGTGTGTGTGTGTGTGTGTGTGTGTGTGTGTGTGTGTGTGTGTGTGTGTGTGTGTGTGTGTGTGTGTGTGTGTGTGTGTGTGTGTGTGTGTGTGTGTGTGTGTGTGTGTGTGTGTGTGAGTGAGTGAGTGTGTGTGTGTGTGTGTGTGTGTGTGTGTGTGTTGTTCCACGGCTGTGTGTGTATGTGTGTTGTTGTTCCACGGCTGTGTGTGTGTGTGTGTATGTGTGTGTGTTGTTGTTCCACGGCTGTGTGTGTGTGTGTGTGTGTGTGTGTGTGTGTGTGTTGTTCCACGGCTGTGTGTGTGTGTATGTAGTTCCATGGCTGTGTGTGTGTGTGTGTGTGTGTGTGTGTTGTTCCATGGCTGTGTGTGTGTGTTTGTGTGTTGTTCCACAGCTGTGTGTGAGTGTGTGTGTGTTGTTCCACAGCTGTGTGTGTTGTTCCACACCTGTGTGTGTGTGTGTGTGTGTGTGTGTGTTGTTCCACGGCTGTGTGTGTGTGTGTGTGTGTGTGTGTGTTGTTCCACGGCTGTGTGTATGTGTGTGTGTGTGAGTGTGTGTTGTGACGGTCATTCTTGAGTCTCTTGTTTGTCCCACGTGGATGGCCGGGTGTGTGTGTGTGTGTGTGGCTCACCTGGGCAACACATGGCACCAGGTGCATTATGGGAAGAAGGCGTGGCGGCAGAGGCAGTGATGCTTTGGGCAAACCTTGGGTCCTCCATCCATGTGGATCTGTGTGTGTGTGTGTGTGTGTGTGTGTGTGTGTGTGTGTGTGTGTGTGTGTGTGTGTGTGTGTGTGTGTGTGTGTGTGTGTGTGTGTGTGTGTGTGTGTGTGTGTGTGTGTGTGTGTGTGTGTGTGTGTGTGTGTGTGTGTGGATGTTTGTGTGTGTGTGTGTGTGTGTGTGGATGTTTGTGTGTGTGTGTGTGTGTGTGTGTGTGTGTGTGTGTGTGTGTGTGTGTGTGTGTGTGTGTGTGGATGTGACTTTAACACGTCCCACCTACCTAAGTTAAGCAATTTCACAGCACTTAATAAAATACAATAAAACAACTTTATTTCAACTGTTTATTAGGAGAATAAAGTATATTGTGTTCAGATGACTCGTGTTGTGAATGTGTAGAGCAGCTTCAGATATAGGCAGTGGGGTAAGATGAGGCAGATGCGTTGAGTTGGCGTGAGGTCAGTGCATCGGTCACTTGTTGATTTTGCGGTCAGGAAAGGAACATTCCAAATAAAGCACGTAATGAACCCACGGTTCCCTCTCACCTTTATCCTATATTTAGTGTGTCCACAGCTTTAATGTATTGATGGATTTCTCTGCTCAAACACGAGCTGAGCCCATGAGGTCACTGTGTTGGGTTATTTTCACAATCACGGGTCGTTTCTGTGCAACCCAGCGGCAGCGGATCAGACGAACTGATGCTTTATATCTGGACACAACTGGAGCGCTTTACAAACTGACTTTATGTCTCCCGTTCTGAGAAGAAGAAGGAGATCATTATGACCTGAATCAAATTAATGTACACTCTAAAAAATGCTGGGTTAAAAATAACCCAAGTGGGGTTGAAAATGGACTAACCCAGCAATTGGGTTGTTTTAATCCAGCAGTTGGGTTAAATGTTTGCTTAAAACAACCCTTTCGCAGGGTCAAAACAACCCAATAGCTGGGTTAAAACAACCTCAATAGCTGGGTTAAAACAACTCAATTGTTGGGTTAAAACAACCCTTTTGCTGGGTTAAAACAACCCAATCGCTGGGTTAAAACAACCCAATTGCTGGGTTAAAACAACCTCAATAGCTGGGTTAAAACAACCCAAGTGTGGTTGAAAGTGGACTAAGCCAGCAATTGGGTTGTTTTAAGCAAATATTTAACCCAACCGCTGGGTTAAAATTACCCATTCACTGGGTTAAAACGACCCATTCACTGGGTTAAAACAACCCTATCTCTGGGTTAAAACAACCCAATCGCTGGTTTAAAACAACCCATTCGCTGGGTTAAAACAACCCCAATCGCTGAGTTAAAACAACCCAATCGCTGGTTTAAAACAACCCATTCGCTGGGTTAAAACAACCCCAATCGCTGCGTTAAAACAACCCAATAGCTGGGTTAAAACGACCCATTCACTGGGTTAAAACAACCCAACCGCTGGGTTAAAACGACCCATACACGGGGTTAAAAACAACCCAACTGCTGGGTTAAAACGACCCATTCCCTGGGTTAAAACAACCCAACCGCTGGGTTAAAACGACCCATACACGGGGTTAAAAACAACCCAACTGCTGGGTTAAAACGACCCATCCCCTGGGTTAAAACAACCCAACGCTGGGTTGAAACAACCCAACCGCTGGGTTAAAACGACCCATACACGGGGTTAAAAACAACCCAACTGCTGGGTTAAAACGACCCATCCCCTGGGTTAAAACAACCCAACGCTGGGTTGAAACAACCCAACCGCTGGGTTAAAACGACCCATACACGGGGTTAAAAACAACCCAACTGCTGGGTTAAAACGACCCATTCACTGGGTTAAAACAACCCAACCGCTGGGTTGAAACAACCCATACACGGGGTTAAAAACAACCCAACTGCTGGGTTAAAACGACCCATTCCCTGGGTTAAAACAACCCAACCACTGGGTTAAAACGACCCATTCACTGGGTTAAAACAACCCAAACGCTGGGTTAAAATGACCCATTCACTGGGTTAAAACAACCCAAACGCTGGGTTAAAACGACCCATCCACTGGTCCATTTTCAACCCAACTTGGGTTGTTTTTAACCCAGCCTCTTGTCTTTTAGAGTGTAGAGTCTGACAGAAGGTATTGGTCCGGTATTAAAGCACTGAGTGTTTCTGTGGCCATCAGAACGGCCCGATCTTCTGTCAGACTCTTATCTCTGTAATCTGTAAATATTGGGCTAAATCTGCTGATATAGACTCAGCGTTTCATCAGATATGGACAGATTTAGATTTATGCCTCTGAGCTTCAGCAAACCGTCTGATGAAAGAACTTCTCAATCTCCCCTTATTAAAGCTCAAACACATTTTCATAATCCGTCTGTGATTTTATTGTGAGTTGTTTTGTGTCTGTGAGCAACATAACGTCCGTCTGAAATGATTAATAATATGATAATTGAGAATAACTGGAATGGATTGAGCTTTACTGAAGTGGCCGAATGCTCTCCGGTTATCAGAAACATCTGGTACAGTAAACACGAGAGCTTTCATCACATCAGCCACAATGCAAATAATTCCTGAACCCATCAGTCTCAAACCTTCAGATGGTGCCATCACACACACACACACACACACACACACACACACACACACACACACACACACACACACACACACATCATGCATTATATTCACTTATAACACATGTGAGCCGTGTGATAATGAGCTGATCACTGATGATGTGTGTCCGCTAGACGGCGCCTGCGCACTGAGAGCGCGCGCGGCTGCTGCTCTGATGGCTCGCGGGATCAATGTGAAAAACATTCTATTCATATCTTTCCTGATGCTTTTTTATTTGTTTCTCGTGATGCACATTATATATAATATTCCTATTAAATAGGCAGACATTGCATGTTAAACAACGCAATAAGAGCTCAAGCGTCCACTGAACCAGCGCTAATAATAATGAACTCTGACCTCAACCCGAGCCGATGCACAAGCTTTTGTTTATTATTGCAGAACTTAAACATAAAGATCAGGCGAATCTCCACAATAAGCCATCACAAAACAGAAATATCCTGAATTTGCATACATCAAAATATGTCATTACAAACTCTCTCTCTCTCTCTCTCTCTCTCTCTCTCTCTCTCTCTCTCTCTCTCTCTCTCTCTCTCTCTCTCTCTCTCTCTCTCTCTCTCTCTCTCTCTCTCTCTCATACACACACACACACACACACACACTCAAAATGAAACTGTGCATTTTATAGGTCAGGATTCAAATATTTGATTATTTGTGGTGTTTTTCCAGCTTAAAATTGGACAATATAACAATAGCAATAACATTTTTCATTATTTTTTAATTTTTTAAAAGTTTGAGGCAACATTGTACCACAACGGACAAATTGAAACATTTGACATTTTCATGTAGAAAAAAGAAATATATTTATTGAAAACATCAATTTCTTTAACCAGACACCTGAACAAACACATTTATCCAGTTTTTCATGTATTAAAAATGTTATATTTAATAAAAAAATAACATTTCAAATTCAGCTGTTGCTCTCAGGCAACATTGTACCATCGTGAAACACAAGTATTATCAAACCATCATATCAAGTTATCATCTCCATCTTCATCTCCATCTTCATCCTCATCCTCATCTTCATCTCATCTTCATCTTCATCTCCATCTTCATCCTCATCTTCATCTCCATCTTCATCCTCATCTTCATCTTCATCTCCATCTTCATCCTCATCTTCATCTTCATCTCCATCTTCATCCTCATCTCCATCTCCATCTTCATCTCCATCTTCATCCTCATCTTCATCTCCATCTTCATCCTCATCTTCATCTTCATCTCCATCTTCATCCTCATCCTCATCTCCATCTTCATCTCCATCTTCATCTTCATCTTCATCTCCATCTTCATCCTCATCCTCATCTTCATCTCCATCTTCATCTCCATCTTCATCCTCATCTTCATCCTCATCTTCATCTTCATCTCCATCTTCATCCTCATCTTCATCTTCATCTCCATCTTCATCCTCATCTCCATCTCCATCTTCATCTCCATCTTCATCTTCATCTTCATCTCCATCTTCATCCTCATCCTCATCTTCATCTCCATCTTCATCTCCATCTTCATCCTCATCTTCATCTCCATCTTCATCCTCATCTTCATCCTCATCTTCATCTCCATCTTCATCCTCATCTTCATCTCCATCTTCATCCTCATCTTCATCTTCATCTCCATCTTCATCCTCATCCTCATCTCCATCTTCATCTCCATCTTCATCCTCATCTTCATCTCCATCTTCATCCTCATCTTCATCCTCATCTTCATCTCCATCTTCATCCTCATCCTCATCTTCATCTCCATCTCCATCCTCATCCTCATCTTCATCCTCATCTTCATCCTCATCTTCATCCTCATCTTCATCTCCATCTTCATCCTCATCTTCATCTCCATCCTCATCCTCATCTTCATCTCCATCTTCATCCTCATCCTCATCTTCATCCTCATCTTCATCCTCATCTTCATCCTCATCTTCATCTCCATCTTCATCCTCATCTTCATCCTCATCTTCATCTCCATCCTCATCCTCATCTTCATCTCCATCTTCATCCTCATCCTCATCTTCATCTCCATCTTCATCCTCATCCTCATCTTCATCCTCATCTTCATCTCCATCTTCATCCTCATCTTCATCTCCATCTTCATCCTCATCTTCAGCCTCATCTTCATCCTCATCTTCATCTCCATCTTCATCCTCATCTTCATCCTCATCTTCATCTCCATCCTCATCCTCATCTTCATCTCCATCTTCATCCTCATCCTCATCTTCATCCTCATCTTCATCTCCATCTTCATCCTCATCCTCATCTTCATCTCCATCTTCATCTCCATCTTCATCCTCATCCTCATCTTCATCCTCATCTTCATCTCCATCTTCATCCTCATCTTCATCTCCATCTTCAATCTCACTATGACCCTCATCTTCCTCATCACATGACACCTCATCCTCATCCTCATCAGTTGTGTTTTATACCTGAGATAGGTTTGAACAATACATTGGTGTTTAATTTTATTAAAAATAAACTAAAATAGACTACACTCTAAAAAATGCTGGGTTAAAACTAACTCAAGTTGGGTTGAAAATGGACTAACCCAGCAATTGGGTTGTTTTAACCCAGGTTGGGTTAAATGTTTGCTTAAAACAACCCAATTGCTGGGTTAAAACAACCAATTCACTAGTTTAAAACAACCCATTCACTGGGCTAAAAATAACCCAATCGCTGGTTTAAAACAACCCAATCGCTGGTTTAAAACAATCCATTCACTAGTTTAAAACAACCCATTCACTGGGTTAAAAATAACCCAATCACTGGTTTAAAACAACCCAATCGCTGGTTTAAAACAACCCAATCACTAGTTTAAACAACCCATTCACTGGGTTAAAAATAACCCAATCGCTGGTTTAAAACAACCCTTTCACTGGTTTAAAACAACCCATTCACTGGGTTAAAAATAACCAATAGCTGGTTTAAAACAACCCATTCACTGGGTTAAAAATAACCAATAGCTGGTTTAAAACAACCCATTCACTGGGTTAAAAATAACCCAATCGCTGGTTTAAAACAACCCAATCGCTGGTTTAAAACAACCCAATCGCTGGTTTAAAACAACCCATTCACTGGTTTAAAAACAACCCATTCACTGGGTTAAAAATAACCAATAGCTGGTTTAAAACAACCCATTCACTGGTTTAAAACAACCCTATCGCTGGGTTAAAGCAACCCAATCACTAGTTTAAAACAACCCCTTCACTGGGTTAAAAACAACCCATTCACTGGGTTAAAAATAACCCAATCGCTGGTTTAAAACAACCCATTCACTGGGTTAAAAACAACCCAATCAATGGTTTAAAACAACCCATTCACTGGTTTAAAAACAACCCATTCACTGGGTTAAAAATAACCCAATCGCTGGTTTAAAACAACCCATTCACTGGGTTAAAAACAACCCAATCACTGGTTTAAAACAACCCATTCACTGGGTCAAAACAACCCAATCACTGGTTTAAAAGAACCCATTCACTGGGTTAAAACAACCAAATCGCTGGTTTAGTCCATTTTCAACCCAACTTGGGTTATTTTTAACCCAGCATTTTTTAGAGTGTGTGTTGGCTGGAGGCAACACCATAGAGGGTTTTAAGGAGATGAAAAATAGCCCTTGTGGCTTCATTGGCAGGTTTATGTTTATTAATGTGCACAGCTCCTGTAAACCAGATAAACTTATAATAGTAAAGTAACATTAGTAACATTCTTTACACAATGTATCAGTGTAACTCATAAAGTAACACTCTAAAAAAAAAAACATGTTAATAATGCAGAGAACCCGTCATGAAGACAGTCATAAAGATGCAGATGAAGAAGTGTGTTTCTCCGAGCGCGTGGTCAGAGATGAGTGACGGGATGCTGTGGCGGGATTGCGTCATTTCCCCGATGTTCCCGCGTGGGCTCGGGCTCCAGCGCTGGGTCATTGGGACAGAGGTGAGGCGGTGGACTTCGCTTGGAAAGCCTCGGCTCGACGTGGCACTGTAAGTGTCGTGTGTTTATTTGTTCGCGCTAATGATTAACCCCCGCAGGGCTATATATGCCTCAGGGAGGAGTGTGTGTGTGTGTGTGTGTGTGTGCATCCCAGCAGTGTGTCGCTGACCTCCACCGTCCTCCCTCCCCTCGAGCGCGCGTGACTGAGAGAGGCTTGACGCGGTCATTGGTGCGTCCCTTAAGCGAGTCTCAACTTTTGATGGATTACCGCACTTCTGCGCGCTCACTCCTCTCCTCTCGACTCTACAGCGCGTCTCTCCAAAGCCTGTCCCAGTGAAGAAGCGAAGTCATGCGCTCGGAGTCGATCTCGTGGCCGCGCCTGTGCGCGCTGCTGTCCACGCTGGTGGTGCTGAAGGGAACGCGCGCGGCCACCACCGGCTGCCCCACCTGCGGAATGCCGGCGATGGAGAAGGGCGCGGAGGAACGTTACCTGGTCGAGATCGCGAAGCAGCAGATTCTGGACAAGCTTCACCTGCGGGAGAGGCCGAACATCACGCAGACGGTGCCGCGCGCCGCGCTCATGACCGCGCTGAGGAAGCTGCACGCCGGGCGCGTCAGGCAGGACGGAACCCTGGAACTGGACAATAACCTGCCCGGCTCCCGCACGAGCAACCAGGCGTACGAGATCGTGAGCTTCGCGGATGTCGGTGAGTAGCCCTGACTAACACAGAACACAAACTCCTGAACGGCTGCCCAGAGAACAGGGAACACACTTTATTCCATCAACGCAAAGTTCACAATAGAAATGGAACGTTCTTTTTTTTCTGGATGTAACATTTTTTAAATGTTTTGGAATGTCAAAATGATACAGTGAAACGTGTTTTAAACTTGGAACGTTCAGGAAACATTTAGAAATTACATTTAATGTAACAATTCTATCAATAAAACACTTTATATACATATTTACAAACCGACAAACTGAAATATTAGTATGTTGTTCCATACAGGGATATTATAGATAACTAAAACCATAAACAAATATGTGTTACTCAAAATAAAATAAACTTTATCTGGAATACATTTCTCATTTTCATTTAGTTTAACTTGAAGTATTAAAATAACTAAAACTGGAATAAATAAAAAAAGGTATATAAAAATAATGATACAAACACCACATTTGATACTTACTTTGATACTTTTTAAGTTATATTAGCTGTACAAAAACAGTCTGTTGTGCTGCACATATTTATCATATAAATTGATTATCATCATAAGCATAACCCCACTGTTCTGTCTTTACACTCTAAAAAATGCTGGGTTAAAAATAACCCAAGTTGGGTTGAAAATGGACTAACCCAGTTTTAAAACGACCAATTCACTGGGTTAAAACAAACCAAATGCTGGGTTAAAACAACCCATTCACTGGGTTAAAACAACCCAACCGCTGAGTTAATCCATTTTCAACCCAACTTGGGTTGTTTTTAACCCAGCATTTTTTAGAGTGTGGGTTAAAACAACCCAATTGCTGGGTTAAAACAACCCAATTGCTGGGTTAAAACAACCAAACCACTGAGTTAGTCCATTTTCAACCCAACTTGGGTTGTTTTTAACCCAGCATTTTTTAGAGTGTGGGTTAAAACGACCCATTCACTGGGTTAGTCCATTTTCAACCCAACTTGGGTTGTTTTTAACCCAACATTTTTTAAAGTGTGGGTTAAAACAACCCAATTGCTGGGTTAAAACAACCCAATTGCTGGGTTAAAACAACCAAACCACTGAGTTAGTCCATTTTCAACCCAACTTGGGTTGTTTTTAACCCAGCATTTTTTAGAGTGTGGGTTAAAACGACCCATTCACTGGGTTAGTCCATTTTCAACCCAACTTGGGTTGTTTTTAACCCAGCATTTTTTAGAGTGTGGGTTAAAACAACCCAATTGCTGGGTTAAAACGACCCATTCACTGGGTTAAAACAACCCAACCGCTGGGTTAGTCCATTTTCAACCCAATTTGGGTTATTTTTATCCCAGCGTTTTTTAGAGTGTACGCTTCATTGCACTTGACCTGTGTTGCCTAACGAAGTCACACACATCTTCTAATCCGGTCTGATTTCTCTCCAGATGACGAGGTTTCCGGCCTGTCCTTCCAGTTCCTCCAGGAGGAAGGCCAGAGTGTGCAGGTGCTGCAGTCGTCGTTGTGGCTGTACGTACGGCCGGCCGACGGCCCTCATCCGGGCGGCCGCGTCAGTGCCGAGATCTTCCAGTCGGGCGCATCCAATCGCACGCTGCTGCTCCAGAGGAGTGTGGAGGTGTCCCGGGGCGGCTGGCACACCTTCCCCGTCACCGCCGCCCTGCAGGCCTTCCTGGACGGGGGTCAGCGGCGTCTCCGCCTCCAGGTGCACTGCGAAGATGGAGGACGGGACCTGTGCCGCCGCGACGGCTCCGGGGACCATCAGCCGTTTCTGGTCGCGCAGGTGCGCTTACGCGAGGACGCGGTTGCACACGCCCTGAGCAAGCGCTCGCTGCGCTGCGGCGACGACGTCAGTGTGTGCTGCAAGAAAGACTTGTACATCAAGTTCCGCGACATACAGTGGCAGGACTGGATCATAGCGCCCGAGGGATACCACATGAACTACTGCATGGGGCAGTGCCCGCAGCATCTCTCCGGCTCGCCCGGCATCGCCTCCTCCTTCCACGCCACCGTCTTCAGCCAGCTCAAGGCCAACGGCATCCACACGGCCGTCTCGTCCTGCTGTGTGCCCATCCAGCGGCGCCCGCTCTCCATGGTGTACTTCAACTCTCAGCACACCATCGTGAAGACCGACGTCCCGGATATGATCGTCGAGTCCTGCGGGTGCACATAAAGAACCATCACAGGGCCAAACTAACTGTCCATGCGTTAGCAATGCTTCATCGTGAGAGCGAGAGCACCTTCTAATCAAGGCTTTCTGTCAGTGCATTATGGGCTTTTATAGATGTACTCAGGGAATTCATGGTTACCAAACACGACTGGTAAACATTTAGATAATACTGTGGCACACACAAAAAAGACTTTGCAAGGAAAAAAATCTGCCAACGGGGTCAAAAAGATTCTTTGTTCTTGTTTTAAGCTCTACATTTATAACTCAGTAGTCAGTAAATGAATCCTGGTTGAAGTCTTTGTCATGGGAACCCTGAGAAAGAAAACATTTATTCTTGTATGCGATGCAATTACCCGTTTGACAGTTTACGCCGTGTTGGACTGGCTTTCTGTCAGTGCATTATGGGCTTTTACTCAGGGAAATCACGGTTACCCAACACGAGTGGTAAACATTTAGATATTGCCACACGTCCCAGCAAAGGTCCGACTGTGGCACACACAAAAAACACTTTGTGTCTCGTTTCATTTACAAGGAAAAAAATCTGCCAACGGGGTCAAAAAGATTCTTTGTTCTTGTTTTAAGCTCTACATTTATAACTCAGTAGTCAGTAAATGAATCCTGGTTGAAGTCTTTGTCATGGAAAACCAGAGAAAAACCCTGAGAAAGAAAACGTTTATTCTTGTATGCGATGCAATTACCCGTTTGACAGTTTACGCCGTGTAGAACTGGCTTTCTGTCAGTGCATTATGGGCTTTTATCGATGTATTTAGGGAAATCACGGTTACCCAACACGACTGGTAAACATTTAGATATTGCCACACGTTCCAGCAACGGTCCGACTGTGGCACACACAAGAAACAATTTGAGTCTCGTTTCATTTACAAGGAAAAAAATCTGCCAACGGGGGTCAAAAAGATTCTTTGTTCTTGTTTTAAGCTCTACATTTATACACCAGTAGTCAGTAAATGAATCCTGGTTGAAGTCTTTGTCATTGAAAACCAGAGAAAAACCCTGAGAAAGAAAACATTTATTCTTGTATGCGATGCAATTACCCGTTTGACAGTTTACGCCGTGTAGAACTGGCTTTCTGTCAGTGCATTATGGGCTTTTACTCAGGGAAATCATGGTTACCCAACACGACTGGTAAACATTTAGATATTGCCACACGTTCCAGCAACGGTCCGACTGTGGCACACACAAGAAACAATTTGAGTCTCGTTTCATTTACAAGGAAAAAAATCTGCCAACGGGGGTCAAAAAGATTCTTTGTTCTTGTTTTCAGTTCTACATTTATACACCAGTAGTCAGTAAATGAATCCTGGTTGAAGTCTTTGTCATTGAAAACCAGAGAAAAACCCTGAGAAAGAAAACATTTATTCTTGTATGCGATGCAATTACCCGTTTGACAGTTTACGCCGTGTAGAACTGGCTTTCTGTCAGTGCATTATGGGCTTTTATCGATGTATTTAGGGAAATCACGGTTACCCAACACGACTGGTAAACATTTAGATATTGCCACACGTTCCAGCAACGGTCCGACTGTGGCACACACAAGAAACAATTTGAGTCTCGTTTCATTTACAAGGAAAAAAATCTGCCAACGGGGGTCAAAAAGATTCTTTGTTCTTGTTTTCAGTTCTACATTTATACACCAGTAGTCAGTAAATGAATCCTGGTTGAGGTCTTTGTCATTGAAAACCAGAGAAAAACCCTGAGAAAGAAAACATTTATTCTTGTATGCGATGCAATTACCCGTTTGACAGTTTACGCCGTGTAGAACTGGCTTTCTGTCAGTGCATTATGGGCTTTTACTCAGGAAAATCATGGTTACCCAACACGACTGGTAAACATTTAGATATTGCCACACGTTCCAGCAAAGGTCCGACTGTGGCACACACAAAAAACACTTTGCAAGGAAAAAAATCTGCCAACAGGGGTCAAAAAGATTCTTTGTTCTTGTTTTAAGTACTACATTTATACACCAGTTGTCAGTAAATGAATCCTGGTTGAAGTCTTTGTCATGGAAAACCAGAGAAAAACGTTTAATCTTGCATGCGATGCAAATACCCGTTTGACAGTTGTAGGACTGGCTTTCATCTCAAACAGATACACTTACTTTTATTTGTAGCATTAATAATAATAATAATATATTTTATTTATATAGCGCCTTTGCAAATGCGATGATCTATGAGCATGTTACAGGTGTCATGTTTTTCGTCTTGTGTCTTTCTCGTTGGGTCTGAAGCACTTTCTAGGGATCTGTGTGAATCAGTTTCTGCAATTGCACTTTATACCATATTTTGTATAGTTCGAATCGAGCCATGCAAATGTGCTTTGTTTATTTGTGCTTCGACAAAAATAATACTGTAACTTGTGGCACGATGTTTAAGCTATTCAGGAAAGCTCTTTGAAGGAGCGCTGAGATTAATTTCTACAATTTTTTTAATAAAGGAATATTTTCTTATAAGTGGGAGAGCTTGAAAAACTGTAATTATGCTGAATGTGTGTGATTTTAAAAAAATAAATATTTTACCGACAACTTCATGCCTGGTTTAATCATCATTAGACTGAGCAAACCCTGATATTTGACATGCGTTACAATATTTCATGTCATACAGTCTCTTATCGCTTGTCAAATAATTGATCATCGCCCTTGGAAAAATGCAGAATTTCTATGAAGTCAATCAATAATGTCTAAAAGGCAAAGAGCGTGTTTGCTCGGGCAAATAAATGAAGTGGTTTTTATAGATGCCTATATTTGACGAGTAAACAACAGTGCAATTTTTCTGGCGTGATTTCAATCTGCTATAGGAGGGCACAGAGTGGGCTTGTTCATCATAAAACAAATTAATGACATCAAACATAAACATAAACATCCCCGAACACAAGCCTTTGCTGCTGAAACCCGGGGTATTGGACAAGGGTGTCAGATCAAGCTGGAAATAAACAACGTTTTAGGATTTGGCATCAAATAAAAAAAAGTGCATGAAGTCCGAACGCATTTGATGTCAGACTTTTGGACCTCACTGTACGTGAGACATGGCTTGATGTGGCCGGTTACAGAGAACGATAAACCCTTTGGCCGTTCTCGTCAGGTTGTGTACAGAAGAGTTGCATTTTGTCCCTGACTGACTGCATGCGTGAGCCGATGTGCAGCCGTGACTCGATCGCATGTTTGTGCTGATTTCAGCAGGTCAGACGAGCCTTGCCATATTCACAAGAGTCTCTTCGTTAAACTTAGCAAACACGCCAACGACATGCGAGTAATACTGCAGTAAATCTGATGAAATATCAGTCAATTATTATTATTAGTATTTGCTCATGAATCACCTATAAAGACGGCATGAAAGGGAAGTTGTGTGTGTGTGTGTGTGTGTGTGTGAGAGTGTGTGTGTAAGTGTGTGAGAGTGTGTGTGTATGTGTGTGTTTGTGTGTGAGAGAGAGAGAGAGTGTGTGTGTGTGTGTGTGTGTGTGTGTGTGTGTGTGTGTGTGTGTGTGTGTGTGTGTGTGTGTGTGTGTGTGTGTGTGTGTGTGTGTGTGTGTGTGTGTGTGTGTGTGGGTGGGCATGTTTTCGTGAAATATCAGGACACAAATGTGTATAATGACATGGGTATGACATAGGTATTACAAAAAGAGGGTGAAATATGAGGACGTTCCCCATGTCCTCACTTTTCAAAATGCTTATAAATCACACAGAACAAGTTTTTTTTCACAGAAAGTGAACTGTGCAGTCTCCTGTGATGGGTAGGTTTAGGGGCAGTGTGTGTGTGTGTGTGTGTGTGTGTGTGTGTGTGTGTGTGTGTGTGCGTGCGTGCGTGCGTGCGTGTGTGTGTGTGTGTGTGTGTGTGTGTGTGTGTGATTTAGTGTGCAAGTGTGTGTGTGTGTGTGTGTGTGTGTGTGTGTGTGTGTGTGTGTGTGTGTGTGTGTGTGTGTGTGTGTGTGTGAGTGTGTGTGAGTTAGTGTGCAAGTGTGTGTGTGTGTGTGTGTGTGTGTGTGTGTGTGTGTGTGTGTGTGTGTGTGTGTGTGTGTGTGTGTGTGTGTGTGTGTGTGTGTGTGTGTGTGTGTGTGTGTGTGTGTGTGTGTGTGTGTGTGTGTGTGTGGGCATGTTTTTGTGAAATATCAGGACACAAATGTGTATAATGACATGGGTATTACAAAAAGAGGGTGAAATATGAGGACGTTCCCCATGTCCTCACTTTTCAAAATGCTTATAAATCACAGAATGAGTTTTTTTTTCACAGAAAGTGAACTGCACAGTCTCCTGTGAGGGCTAGGTTTAGGGGCAGTGTGTGTGTGTGTGTGTGTGTGTTTGTGTGATGGGTAGGTTTAGGGGCAGTGTGTGTGTGTGTGTGTGTGTGATGGGTAGGTTTAGGGGCAGTGTGTGTGTGTGTGTGTGTGTGTGTGTGTGTGTGATGGGTAGATTTAGGGTCAGTGTAAGGGGATAGAAAACACGGTTTGTACGGTATAAAAACCATTACGCAGATGGAATGT
>NC_137110.1:51388588-51406088 GCF_949357685.1 Gobio gobio | reverse complement strand
CAGATGACGATAGATGGATGGACAGATGACGATGGATGGACAGATGATGATGAATGGATGGACAGATGGATGGATGGATGGACAGATGGATGGACAGATGGATGGATGGATGGACAGATGGATGGATGGATGGACAGATGACGATAGATGGATGGACAGATGGATGGACAGATGGATGGATGGATGGACAGATGGATGGATGGATGGATGGACAGACATAAATATGCTCTTCAGTGAGTTTCATCTCTCATGAGTGTGAACAATAAACTGGATGAAAATCCCCAAATAATTAAACAACAAGACTATGAAACTCTTCATAATTACCAAACAAGCCTAATTTGAGATGAAATGAACCTCCGTTTTGGTTATGGTTAATGAGCTTTACACAAACGCTTCTCATAATCAACAGAAAAAGAGAAATGCCTCATTTTAAAAAAAGATTACCAGTGATAATATTAGGGAAAGGCACCAGACCACAGAACCTGCCCTGAAAGGACAGCAACAGATGCTAAGATGTGATTGGTCAGTACCGCTCTAAAGGCGGGGCTTAACAAAGGGTCAAAGATGTGATGAGAACTGAACACTGGCTTATGAAGAGAAGACCCTGCCAGTCTCCACTAGGTGGCATCGTTTCAATAACAGGAACAAGCTCAAGTGACTCTTTGATGTAATGCCTTTTTCTACCACAAGAGGAACACATTCACACCTCTCAGATACATGTTCAAATCTACTGTCCACATAACCTCGGCTTACTCACTGTAGTAGCAGCACAGCTAACTATTAGCATCAGTACTTTCAGATTTACTCAAACACAAGCCTGTGAAGCATCCAAAACACAAAGCACATCATTTAGCAGTGAATTTGGAGCCTTATTGTAACAACACAGTGAAAGAGAGGTTATAGTAAAGACAATACACTGCTCTCAGAACTCAATTATGACTATAAAGCTGCATATAGAGGCACAAGGAGACGAGTAACTAACTAAACGTATAGCATTTCAGCAACAACATCAGAGGGACAAACATACAATCAGATTTGTTTTTGCATTCCGGGACTATTTTAAACACATTGGTTTGTCCGACAAACCTTGATTCTTGTCAAACTTCCGGCTGAACATCATTCTTGCTCCAACTCTGGAGAGAAGAAAACAACACAGAAGCTGAGCTTTGCATCAAAAAACTAGAGGGTTTTCAGGATAGTCATACCTAAAACAAACAACCTGAGGATTTATCTGAAGGTATTCCTACATTTCAAGTTATTCAAGTTGCAACTTACAGTACAGATTCAATCGGGCAAGAATCAAGGTTTGTCGGACAAACCAATTGCTGCGTCCCAATTCGCTTACTTATACTACGTCCTAAAAGTATGTACTCTTTTTGTGAAAAAAAAGTACATACTTTTGAGTGTGTGGCAGAAAAGTATGCAAGCTTTGGGACATTCTACTTCGTCATCTTTAACGGACTCTGTTGCTTAGTTACGTGCATCCCATCCCATGCCCTGTCAATCATCATCACAGTTCAAGTCCTCCACATTCAGTTTAATTTCCTACCGTATCGGAGAGAAATGTAGTCGCACGTTGATCTGCCATTCGCGGGTCTTTAATGCAGAGACTCCTCTAATGTGTTTGCAGTTTAAATAATGATGCATTTAAAAGTTAAGTTCCCAATGCTGCTACAGGGGAAATATAATGCGGATAATATTGAATAAATATCTTTTCATCAGGTTAAATACTGATAATTGCTCACTCAAGCCCCTTTATCTAACCCTCTCTACTTAACTGTCGGACTCGCGTAACCGTCATGTTTGTAGTTTTTTTAACACCTTTTATCCGCGTTTGTAGTTCTAATCGAATCTTCGTCCATCTCGCAATGGGTTGTGGGCAATATCAGATATCAAATATCTGGAAAAAGTAGACCATCCGGGAATCTTTGGAATACTCTTTTCTACATACTACGATTTGGGACATACTAATTATTTTTTCGAATACTATTTAGTACGGAAAGTGTACGAATTGGGACGTGTTTAAAATAGTCCCAGAATACAACCCAGCTTGCTCTTTGAAGGGTTAGCAAACTCCTACATTTCTGCTGTTATTTCTACTCACCAAACCACACAAATGTGAGAAAATCACTCTCACACAGAATTCAAAGCATCTCTGGAAAGTTCTGATGTGCGTAACTGCAAACACGAACCGTTCATCTGATAATACAAGCATTTTTTAACATGTATAGTTATTTTATATCAACTTTGTGAGGTGTTTCAGGGAGTGGTGTGGTGACTGAAAAGGGGCGGAAATGTGTTGCCTATTCCCAGCGGGAAAGTGCCGAAGCAACATCTCCTGTGTATCATCACCTAAAGACTGCAGGATCAAATCCTAGAAGATGTGATTCCTGAAATGAAAGCTCCAGCGCAAAGTTCTGCCAGGAAGATTCAATGTTAAGTCACTTATCACATCCAGACCTAACCAATCATGTAGTAGAGTATAAAAGATGTTCACTTACACACCATCTGAGTTCACAGATGCTGATGCCAACATTACCTCCATCCTCCCCACCACCACCAGGATGTCCCCGCCTATACCTCCAGAGTCTTTGTGTTGCTCCCAGGTCCTTACGAGATGATTGTACCTTTGGTAAAGACGTCCGAGAATCAGCTCAATGAAGACAACCCAGAATATCAACCAACTAGAACAAAACTAGACACTCTGCATGTGTTGTGTTTGGGAGCTTGGAAGCATTTGATTGAATTTGGTTCTCCAACCTTAAGTCTTGCTTGCTTTGTTTGCCAAGCACCTCGAGTCCTCGCCTGATCAAACGGCTTCTTTGACCGAAGGTCAACCCATTGGTTTTGCTTGTCTTCTAGTGGATCTAGTGGACTCCTACACGCTCAGAAAATAAAGTACATAATTGTACCTTTAGGGGCACAATGGCTTGACACTGAGGCTGTTCCCTTAAGGGTGCATTTTTGTACCTCTAAGTCAGAGGCAAGTTCGGTCCTAGAGAGCTGATGTCCTGCAGAGTTTAGCTCCTACCCTACTAAGCCACCATAGTATAAAACTCATGGCTCCCAGCATGCATTGTGTGTCACCATTGTTGAGATTCATTATATCTGTGTGCGTCTAAACTCCCCCCCCAAGAATGTATTTAAAAATCTAAATTCAAAGAATGCCTGATATGTGGCAAGAAAGTATTGTTGGTGAATATTATTTATTAATAGTTTTAGTCAGAGATGAGTTTAGTCAAACATTTTTCTTCATGACAATTTTTGTTTATGGCTTCTTTTGATTTGAACAGATTATGTGTTTTGTTAACACTGTAACAAAAACCACAAACTAAAGCCAAGAGTCAAACTGCCAAACATTTTCAATAAAACCAACATCTAAACCTCTGTTCATTCTCAATAAGAGCTTCTATAGATGTCTTTCAGGGTTAGAGCCAAACTTTGCAGGATCGCGGCTCACTAGGGCCGAACTTGCCTGCCAATGGTTAATTGTAGGGGTAATTGTACCCTAAGGACCAATTGTGTACCTTTAAAGGTACAGTTATACGTTTTGTTCCCCAAGGAACAAAATTTTACCTCCACTGTACCTTTTTTTCTGAGAGTGTAGAATTGAAAAGAAGATTGTGTGTGACAACTGGAAGCATCAAAGCCCTTAATTGCTAGGTTTAATTAAAGAGTTCCTCCAAATCAACACAGAAACTTGCGGATGGAAGTTTCTTGCATCATCTACACAGGGAATTGAATCAGTCCCCAGATGGGGTAATGATCTAGAGGGAATGCCAGATTGGGAACCTTGGACATTGTGCTCACCAAAAACAAACACAAGTACATTAGGCAACAAACAATATTTTTGGAGTCCTTGCCTAATGTTTGTATAAGGCGTAGTCTGGCAGGTGGTGTAGTTTACTGATGAAAGATTTGGACAGGTAACAAATTGTTCGAAAACCTAAAAGGATTGATCGTTTATCCCAATCCCAAGATGCTTCAGGAGGGCCGTCCCTACAAGAGAATATGGTCATACTGGGTGAAAGCTGTGGGAACAGGCTCATTCAAAAGGGAATGTGAGATGAGGGAAACTGGGGGTGAAGTTTTTCTACCTATGCAATTCAGTTGCAACGAAACGAGGAAGAGACAGAATGAGGGTCATTGCGGACAAGTAAGAGGATGAGGTTTGAGGCTATTCTGGTGGGCTTTATCAGCACCTGTTTCATAATCTTTCTATTTAATGACGCGTCCAAGCTTATTCTGGACATTATTCTGGTTCTAAATTTGGGGCATCTAGTATCTTCGACACTGGGGACGAAGATTTTCTACCCATGCAATTCAATTGCAATGAAACGAGGAAGAGACAGAATGAGTGTCATTGCGGACAAGAAAGAGGATGGTTCGAGGCTAGTGCACCAGCTATTCTGGTGGACTTTATCAGCACCTGTTTCATTGACGCAGACCAAGCTTTGGAAGACTTATTCCGGACATTATTCCGGCACTAAAGTTGGGGCATCTAGAATCATTGACACTCAGGGTGAACTTTTTTTGCCCATGCAATTCAATTGCAATGAAACGAGGAAGAGACAGAATGAGGGTCATTGCGGACAACAAAGAGGATGGGTTGAGGTTAATGCATTAACTATTTTGGTGGACTTTTTCAGCACCTGTTTTATTGCCTTTCAATTTAAAGAAGTGTCAAGCTTTAGAAGACTTATATCGGTTCTGGAAGAGTCTTCCTAGCCTTGGTCGGGAAGCAGACAATCTAGACTAAAAACACATCTCTTTAACCTGGCTTACACATAGCACATCATCAATTTCTATTATTCACATCAGTTAAATGATTGTTAGGCTGCATAAATTAAGTCAACAGTAACTGGGAACACTTCCCATAACACCGGATGTATGTAATAAAGGTGACTTGACTAAAGCCTGGAACACACCAAGCTGGCGGTCAGCCATCGGGCAGTTTTCATGCATCGGCTGACGTTGGTCCTCGACGGCTATTTTTCAGCCGATTCGACATGTTGAATCGGCATCGGTGCTTGTCGGTCAGTCGGGCCATCTGATCATTCTGATTGGCTGTTCTGCTAGCGAAGACGTGAGCCAACGTGAGCCAACTCTGCAGTCTGCTTTTGTCGCTACTAGTTGGTCGGCGTCGGTTTGGTGTGTTACTTGCTTTAGAGAGACTCAATCTGAAGGACCTTAAACCCCTTGTCACATATCCCCACACGTAGACTTGATTGAAGGTGGTCTACTTCCAATGGAATAAAGTTTGCCAGGTCCATAGTTTAACATCTGATCCAAAGGAAGATGTCCCTATCCTGGGCCATTTGGACTGACACATCTACTGTCTACATCACCTCTGCTTGCTTGGTGTAGACGTACAGAAATCTATTACCATTAGTTTCAGTACTAATGTGGAGAAACCACTCTCATTTTTCTCTGCATCTCTAAATACAAGCCTGTCGTGCTTCCAAAACTCAACCTTTATTCTGTTATTGATGGTCTCCGACAAGTTTGGATACAGATCGAGGTAACAACACATTGAAAGAGGGGTTATAGTACAGAAAAGACCCTTAGACATCAGTTGATCAATGGTGGTCTTCTCCCACTGGAATAAAGTTTGCCAATGTAGAGCATCCCCCTAGACTAGTTAGGTCCCTATCTTACATCTCATCCAAAGGAAGATGCCACTATCCCAAGACTAGTTAGGTACCTATCTTACATCTCATCCAAAGGAAGATGCCACTATCCCAAGACTAGTTAGGTCCCTATCTTACATCTCATCCAAAGGAAGATGCCACTATCCCAAGACTAGTTAGGTCCCTATATTACATCTCATCCAAACGAAAAGGCCACTATCCCAAGACTAGTTAGGTCGCTATCTTACATCTCATCCAAAGGAAGATGCCACTATCCCAAGACTAGTTAGGTCCCTATATTACATCTCATCCAAAGGAAGATGTCACTATCCCAAGACTAGTTAGGTCCCTATCTTACATCTCATCCAAAGGAAGATGCCACTATCCCAAGACTAGTTAGGTCCCTATATTACATCTCATCCAAAGGAAGATGTCACTATCCCAAGACTAGTTAGGTCCCTATATTACATCTCATCCAAAGGAAAATGCAACTATCCCAAGACTAGTTAGGTCCCTATCTTACATCTCATCCAAAGGAAGATGCCACTATCCCAAGACTAGTTAGGTCCCTATCTTACATCTCATCCAAAGGAAGATGCCACTATCCCAAGACTAGTTAGGTCCCTATCTTACATCTCATCCAAAGGAAGATGCCAGCATCCCAAGACTAGTTAGGTCCCTATATTACATCTCATCCGAAGGAAGATGTCACTATCCCAAGACTAGTTAGGTCCCTATATTACATCTCATTCAAAGGAAAATGCCACTATCCCAAGACTAGTTAGGTCGCTATATTACATCTCATCCAAAGGAAGATGCCACTATCCCAAGACTAGTTAGATCCCTATCTTACATCTCATACAAAGGAAGATGTCACTATCCCAAGACTAGTTAGGTCCCTATCTAACATCTCATCCAAAGGAAGATGCCACTATCCCAAGACTAGTTAGGTCCCTATCTAACATCTCATCCAAAGGAAGATGCCACTATCCCAAGACTAGTTAGATCCCTATCTTACATCTCATCCAAAGGAAGATGCCACTATCCCAAGACTAGTTAGGTCCCTATAATACATCTCATTCAAAGGAAGATGCCACTATCCCAAGACTAGTTAGGTCCCTATCTAACATCTCATCCAAAGGAAGATGCCACTATCCCAAGACTAGTTAGATCCCTATCTTACATCTCATCCAAAGGAAGATGCCACTATCCCAAGACTAGTTAGGTCCCTATAATACATCTCATTCAAAGGAAGATGTCACTATCCCAAGACTAGTTAGGTCCCTATATTACATCTCATTCAAAGGAAAATGCCACTATCCCAAGACTAGTTAGGTCGCTATATTACATCTCATCCAAAGGAAGATGCCACTATCCCAAGACTAGTTAGATCCCTATCTTACATCTCATACAAAGGAAGATGTCACTATCCCAAGACTAGTTAGGTCCCTATCTAACATCTCATCCAAAGGAAGATGCCACTATCCCAAGACTAGTTAGGTCCCTATCTAACATCTCATCCAAAGGAAGATGCCACTATCCCAAGACTAGTTAGATCCCTATTTTACATCTCATCCAAAGGATGATGCCACTATCCCAAGACTAGTTAGGTCCCTATCTTACATCTCATTCAAAGGAAGATGCCACTATCCCAAGACTAGTTAGATCCCTATCTTACATCTCATCCAAAGGAAGATGCCACTATCCCAAGACTAGTTAGGTCCCTATCTTACATCTCATCCAAAGGATGATGCCACTATCCCAAGACTAGTTAGGTCACTATCTTACATCTCATCCAAAGGAAGATGCCACTATCCCAAGCCTCTTGGACTGACACAGTCCTGTGCCTTAGTTTTTCCTCTCGAGGGTCTCCAATCCAGGTACTGTCCTGGCTCAACCCTGCTTATCCTCAAGGGTAACTTGTAAAGAGCTGCAGAGTGATAGGCTGCCACCAGTTAACTCCCTCGACAACATTTGCCAAAGGGGTTGGGGAAAAAAGGTGAAGGACTTTGAATGTGCCTTTGCCTGACCCCATACAAACTGTATGGGTTTTTTCCATGAGAAATCCCACAACTCTGCCAAAAGTCACCAATGTGTCTAACAAGTAGGAGACCCCAGAGGAGGAAACGCGTAACTACCTCAAACAGAGGAACTGTATGACTACCTTCTAGTCTCGAAATCATTCAATTACAAACACTTATGTGTGTGTTTTTTGCAGCATTAGGAACAAGGCCTCATACATCAGTGATGAAACATTTGTGTGGTTTGGATCTACTGTCTGGCTGAAGGCCCACTGAAACCTCTCTGTCCAGCCAAGCAGTTGTGGGAATGTATGATAGTTGCTGCCAGTCCTGAAAACCTATTTCAGTAAAGCAGAAGCATATATGTGTTGACAGACCATTCACTTACGTTACAAATGACTGCAGATTCAATTGGCTTGAGATCAAGCCCAATCCCAGACTCCTCAAGCTTATCTTTGAATCTTTTATCGTCCAGCAGGTTAAAATGGCGCATCCGATCACGTACTAATCAACATCCTTAACAATTCATTCTTCAAATGTGACCCTAGACCACAACACCAGTCGTGCATCTCATGGGTATATCTGTGGCAATAGCTAACAATACGTTGTAAACTGTAAAAAAAAATCAGGTCTCCAATTGAAAATTTTCTAGTGACCGATCACATCTAAATTTTTTAGTTGGCCAAATTGAATTTCTTGAATTTTAATTGAATTAAATTGCATCAATTCACAGAAATTCAATTTGGCCAACTGAAAAATTTAGATGTGATCGGTCACTAGAAAATTTTCAATTGGAGACCTGATTTTTTTTTACAGTGAATGGGTTAAAATTATCCATTTTTCTTTTATGCCAAAAATCATTAGGATATAAAAAAATCATGTTCCATGAAGATATTTTGTAAATTCCCTACCGTAAATGTATTATTAGTAGTAATATGCATTGCTAAGGACTTAATTTGGACAACTTTAAAGGAGATTTTCCTCAATATTTTAGATTTTTCTTTTTGCACAATCAGATTCCAGGGGTTCGTTCTTCGTACGTCGCTAACTCAGTTAGCCGGATTTGATTGCTGATGATTTGGCATGATCTTGGATTGTTTGGTTCTTCGACGCTCATCCTGGACTTGTTGTCATAGCAACAGCTCCGTGAGCTTAAACCTGCTCACGAGCGGCTTATTTCATGTAAACAAGATTACATCGCATCTTGAGGTGATACTTAAAATCTGTCCCAGCCACTGCTACTTTATTACAAGAGTTCATTACTGAACCAGGGGCAATAATAATCATTTAAAATAATAATAATAATAATATAAAATGTATGTGAGAATGTATATAATATTATAATGTTGTGTATAATACTTGATGGAGCGATTTATTTGTGATGGAATAATTACTTTATAATTTTATTGGAGGTTTACACACATGTTGTACAGTTACTCTGAGCTGTGTGTTAATTTAAGTGATGACGGATATTATGGGATGGCTTGATGCAGCGCAAATAATTTGATCTTGACCCTTTAGAAACTTTAATACTGTCACGTTACAAATCTGCTTCAAATTGAATTACAACGTTGAAATAAAAATTCATAAGCTGTTCAAATACTGTACAAAATCGTGAATATAAATAATTGGCAATCATGTAAAAAAAAAAAAACATTTATCATTGATCTATTATAACTTTTATGTTGGTTTGGTCGTTTAGCTGTTTCCTTATAAAGGTCCAGAAATTTGTGGGGTTGTTTTTTGTGTAATTTGTCAAGATTTTTTGCCAGGTGGCTTTTTTAATTATATGATGTCATTACGTTGCTGTCTTGACGCCAGCCAATCGCTGCACTGCTGATCGTGGTTTCGAGTAGCGATGCATCCGCCCTCTTCAGGGAACACAAGAACGCGCAGTGATCTTAGATCATTTAATCCAGATATTTAAATCCAAGAACCAAATTAGTTTGAAGAACCAAATTAGCCAGACATCAGTTATCACGATTAGAAGATCTGGGATCTGTCAAATCATCTCAGATGTGTTAAGCGAGGTACAAAGAACGGGCCCCTGATTTACAATAGTTGCCAAATATTGTCCTCACAAACCCCACATCAATAGAAAGATTATTTATTCAGGTCTCAGATGATGTATAAATCTCAATTTCAAAGAATTGACCCGCTTATGACTGGTTTTGTGGTCCAGGGTGGTCAACATAGTGCTAATAACGGATCCCAGGAGACTGAATTAAAGCATCCACCCAATGTGTGAATGAGTTATGCATCCAGAGGTTGATGGTTTTGAAATATTTCTAATCCAAAGTATGAGCAATTGTGTAAAACGTGTCTTTACGTGTAAAAAGCGCAGATATGCAGTTGATAGCACAACTTTAAAATGGCCACAGCTGACATAGACAGCACCCCTACTGGCAATGTGCTAAAAATGCTACATTAATTTACAATTTAGTAAATAAATATGTGGTTTCTTAAATTAAGATGATTGGCTTAAAGGTGTTAAATCTGCAATATGATGAGTTAAAGGGATAGTTCACCCAAAAACGAAATGTTTATCTGCTTACCCCCAGGGCATCCAAGATGTAGGTGTGTTTGTTTCTTCAGTAGAACACAAATGAAGATTTTTAACTCCAGCCGTTGCAGTGTGATAGTCGTATAATGATGTCAATGTTGATATTTTAGAGTATGAGAGCAATGAGAGTAAAAACACAGACATCGAATCCTTATTAAACCAAGCGGCTCGTGGCGACACACTGATGTCTTAAGACACGAAACCATCAGTTTCTGCGAGAAACCCAACAGTATTCATGTTATTTTTTTACCTCTTATCAGAAGAATGTCATCTAGTATTCCCAGCGCCATAACTTCCAGCTAATAAGGTCAAAATACTGGCGCGATCAAAGATACACTCACCTAAAGGATTATTAGGAACACCTGTTCAATTTCTCATTAATGTAATTATCTAATCAACCAATCACATGGCAGTTGCTTCAGTGTATTTAGGGGTGTGGTCCTGGTCAAGACAATCTCCTGAACTCCACACTGAATGTCGGAATGGGAAAGAAAGGGGATTTAAGACATTTTGAGCGTGGCATGGTTGTTGGTCTGAGTATTTCACAATCTGCTCAGTTACTGGGATTTTCACGCACAACCATTTCTAGGGTTTACAAAGAATGGTGTGAAAAGGGAAACACATCCAGTGTGCGGCAGTCCTGTGGGAGAAAATGCCTTGTTGATGCTCGAGGTCAGAGGAGAATGGGGCGACTGATTCAAGCTGATAGAAGAGCAACTTTGACTGAAATAACCACTCGTTACAACCGAGGTCTGCAGCAAAGCATTTGTGAAGCCACAACACACACAACCTTGAGGCGGATGGGCTACAACAGCAGAAGACCCCACCGGGTACCACTCATCTCCACTACAAATAGCAAAAAGAGGCGACAATTTGCACAAGCTCACAAAAATTGGACAGTTGAAGACTGGAAAAATGTTGCCTGGTCTGATGAGTCTGGATTTCTGTTGAGACATTCAGATGGTAGAGTCAGAATTTGGCGTAAACAGAATGAGAACATGGATCCATCATGCCTTGTTCCCACTGTGCAGGCTGGTGGTGGTGGTGTAATGGTGTGGGGGATGTTTTCTTGGCACACTTTAGACCCCTTAGTGCCAATTGAGCATGGTTTAAATGCCACGGCCTACCTGAGCATTGTTTCTGACCATGTCCATCCCTTTATGAGCACCATGTCCCCATCCTCTGATGGCTACTTCCAGCAGGATAATGCACCGTCACAAAGCTCCAATCATTTCAAATTGGTTTCTTGAACATGACAATGAGTTCACTGAACTAAAATGGCCCCACAGTCACCAGATCTCAACCCAATAGAGCATCTTTGGGATGTGGTGGAACTGGAGCTTCGTGCCCTGGATGTGCATCCCACAAATCTCCATCAACTGCAGATGCTCTCCTATCAATATGGGCCAACATTTCTAAAGAATGCTTTCAGCAGCTTGTTGAATCAATGCCACGTAGAATTAAGGCAGTTCTGAAGGCCAAAGGGGTCAAACACAGTATTAGTGTGTGTTCCTAATAATCCTTTAGGTGAGTGTATATATACGTAGATGCCTCATTCGACCGATCCGCAGGCACTAATGAGGAATCTATGTATATTTCTATGATCGCGCCGGTATTTTGACCTTATTCGCCCGAAGTGATGGCGCGGCTGATGCAGAGCCATAGAAAAAAATGAAATACATTTTTAAATATGGATATTTTTCTTACACAGACGCATCAATTCGCTTCAGAAGGCCTTTATTAACACCCCAGAGCCGCGTGGAGCAGTTATATGACGGATAGATGCAGTTTTTTATGGACTTCAAAAACAAAGCAACTATTACTGCTATTATAAAGCTTGGATTAGCCTAAACATTTTTAATATAACTTAAAGAAGAATGTCACACACACCTCGGATGACTTGAGGGTGAGTAAATCATGGGCTAATTTTCATTTTTGGGTGAACTATCCCTTTAAGTTAAGTTTGAAAACTAATTCAGACTAAGCGGTTACATTGTGATATAACCCGCGAGTCTGACTGAAAGTGCACAGAGATGAAGAGAGTGTTTTCAGAAAGGACAAGCGCTGATCATTTATCTAGAGTAAGCTAGCATCAGCACAGGTCAGGGAATTAATGTCACCGGTTTTCATTCTCTCTAAACCCTCATTGGCTCAAAGCCCCGTCCACTCACATCATTTCCCGGAGCAGACCTAATTCTGGTGGATGGAAACCCGGGCCGCCGTCGAAGGTGCTTAAGCCACAGCCAGAGACACTTTCAGATTACAGAGAAGAAAGTGTGTTTATATTAGTAGGTCAACAGGGAAAGCCAGAGATTATTACATACTCTCAGTGTTTTTTCCTAAATCAAACTACAACAGACTAAATCAGGGCATCTCTCGATAAATAAAGCCGCAACTATACTACAATACTGTTCATATTGTATTGCAAAACACTTTTCTGATATTGAGGTGGGATATGGATGAGGTTATGGACAGGTGTGGTGGTGTGGGTCAGTGTAAGGGAAGGGTCAGCTGTGTAATTACAAATGTAACAACAGAAATGAATTACAGATGTAATTACATGCAGGTATTTTTAAAAATGTAAATACAATGTAAAAACATGTATGTACACAATAAGTGCATTGTATACAATGATTAATTAAAATTTTAGTACATAGTAGTTAAGGCCATATAAAGTGGGTCCCTTTAATTTAAATATTTTTACTTTAAATTATAATATATATATATATATATATATATATATATATATATATATATATATATATATATATATATATATATATATATATATATATATATATATATATATATATATATATATATATAAGTATATAAAAATATAAATGATAAACAAATAAAAATATATAAATTATTAAAAAATAAAAAAGGGAAAGCCATAGATTATTTCATACTATCAGTGTTTCTTCCAAAATAAACTAAACTAACTAAATGGGGAATTTCACACAAAACAAATCAGCAACTATATTTTAATTTACTTTTTTTTACTTGAAATTATAAATGTATGTATATAATATATTGTGTATATATTGTGTATTATATATATATATATATATGTGTATATATATATATATATATATATATATATATATATATATATATATATATATATATATATATATATATATATATATATATATATATATATATATATATATATATATATATATATATATATATATATATATATATAAATTATAAAAAAAGAAAAAAAATGTGTATTATATATATATATATATAAAGAGCAACTACACTTTAATAAAAAAATATTACTTTAAATTATGAATTTTATATATATATAATATATATATATATTAGTGCTGTCAAAATGAGTGCGTTAATGCATGCGATTAATTTTTTCAGTTAAACACGTTAAAAATACTTAACCCAATTAATGCAGCGTCCGCTTTTTCTGTCATCCTTTAGCAATTATATGATCACACTCTTATTCATGCTAATTCTTTAAAACCATATATATATTTATATTTATATTATAGTGTATTTATACATATATAGAAATGATAAATTATAGAAAATTAAAAAAAAAAAAATATATATATATATATATATATATAAAAAAACAGCAACTATACTGTATATATATTTTTTACTTTAAATAATAAAAATTATATATATATTTTTTTCTTCATATAAATGTATTATAAATGATATAATTGTATTATATATTTATATAATTTAAAGTAACAAAATTAAAAAAAAATACTTAAACATGTTTAATTGTCATAACCCAGTGTCACATTGCAAAAATAAAATACTAATAGTCTTACAAAAGGCTTCATTGTCTTTAAACACAATATAACTTCTTAATTTCTACTTTTGCACAACTTTTGATTTTGAAGTTTAATCCAGACATAATCTTGCCAGGAGATTCACTGTACATTAATTAAGATAAGTAATGGAGTATAAATATGCATAATGAGTACTCACCCAAACAGCTGACCATACAGAAGCCCATCAGATCATGTCCACTGTCCAGATGATCCATCCCATCTTCACTCTTTCATTGCAGACACAGGTACACTGTAAAAAAAATTGCAATTTAATTCAATTAAAATTCAAGAAATTCAATTTGGCCAACTGAAAAATTTAGATGTGATCGCTCACTAGAAAAAAATTTTTCTCCGGTGTATAAGACACAGCTCAAAATATCTTATGAAATATGCATGGCCTGATGCATTAATTCTAGCCTGTAACTGTAACACATGTGCTCATCATGCCGTGCTGACCGAAGGCTTGTTGACCAGCGCTGACCTCTGGTGGAGGAGAACTGACACTGCACACATGCATCATCTTCCCATTACAGAAACTCTTCTGCTTTGCACACGCTAAGGTGGAACATTTACTGCTGATTACAGTTTTTCTCAGGCGCTTTGGTTCATTTCTCGAATCTTCCTCGACATTTGCAAAACAGTAAGTGCATTTCTCAAAACAACTCGTACAAATAGCAAAACACCATGGATGACCTGCAGAAGCCAGTCTCTTGCTCAAAATCCTCAGTTCATCTCTCAGAAGTGAATCTCTGTGTCAATGAACATGTCAGAATCAGAATGACAGTCCTTGAGTCATTGTGTATCAATAACACAGTCAAATTGCTCAGTCATGTTGTCAATATAACTGTACTCTGGAGGGATGTTCTGATGTAAATATGGCTAAAGTTTTGATGACAATTATTGTAAATTGTAGGTTACACCTCAGTGTGTGTGTGAGTTTGAATGCAAGAGACTGGACAAGATTCACATTTACGCTTTTACTGTTTGTACTGTAATTTGTTGTCATTGCGATACAGAAAGGAAAAGACAGCACTGCATAGCACAAAGAGAAAAACTGAAAAACAAAAGTAGAAATGTGAACGTCTAACGGAAATGTATAGAAATATGCTTAACATTTTAATGACAACTTGTTCAACCATTTTACATGTAAAGACTTCTGCTATGAACTAAAGCCTAAATGTTGTGGGGGTGAGACTATTCAACAGAGACACATTATACAGTTTTTCTCAGTCGCTTTGGTACATTTCTCAGATCAGAAGTGAAATTCTCAAAGTTCAATCTTCACATCATTGTGTCACTTGTGCACATCAAAAAAGCAGTTTCTCATTTCTTTGAACAAGTTGCAAATGCAAATGATTATGTCCAATTCTCTGCTGTTTCCTACATCATCAGCTGCTTATGTCATGATCAGGATGTATTATAATGTGTCTCTGTTGAAAGTGCCTTTCATGCGTCTTGTGAGTGTAAATGTACTGAATGCCAATGGAGGCCTATCTGAAGCCTTTCTCAGCATCAGCTTTACACTAAAATATCTTCATTTGTGTCTGAAGATGAACGGAGGTCTGACGGGTGACGAACGACATGAGGGTCAGTCATTAATGACACAATTTACATTTTTGGGTGAACTAACCCTTTAATCCACACATCTGGATATGTTATTGCCAACACAAGGAATCAAATTTTTGAAGAAATATTATTATTCAGAGCACCAACATAATCAGAAATCACGGACAGAACCTGTTTATTTTAATGAAACTTCACTTCACTCTCTTCTGCTTCTAATGAATTTATGAACACACACATTTCACAGATGCATATCGTGCGCAGGTTGAGGAGATCATGAGATGCATGCAGTGATTTAAAACAAACACACTATAGTAAAGAATGATGAAGAGTGTAATTGAGCATGCTTACCTGCTTCTGCTCCTGCGCATCGCTCCTCAGCGGTGTGTGTGTGTGTGTGTGTGTGTGTGTGTGTGCAGACCGGGTGGAACAGACCGGGTGAAAGCGCTCTTTTATGCAGAGCTGTGTGTGTGTGTGTGTGTGTGTGTGTGTGTGTGTGTGTGTGTGTGTGTGTGTGTGTGTGTGTGTGTGTGTGTGTGCCGGTAGCAGGTCGGACCCGGAGCCAATGGGAGGGGAACATGTGCACAGGACCATCTGCAGTGGAAAAACAAATCCTGTAAGACTGGATGGATTTCGTTGAGAGGGAAAGAGACACAGATGTCAAAGGCCTGAGCAACAGATGTAGAGCTACACTCTTTACCTAAGAGACAGACTCACACACTTTCTCTCTCTCTCTCTCTCTCTCTCTCTCTCACACACACAACTCTCACACACACACTCACACACACACACACACTTTCTCTCTCTCTCTCTCTCTCTCTCTCTCTCTCTCTCTCTCACACACAACTCTCACACACACACTCACACACACACACACACACTTTCTCTCTCTCTCTCTCTCTCTCTCTCTCACACACAGAGGTGTCAAAAGTATTCGCATTCATTACTCAAGTAGAAGTATAGATACTGGGGTTTAAAAAGACTTCTGTAGAAGTTGAAGTATCAACTCAAGCTTTTTACTCAAGTAAAAGTGTAAAAGTAACTGGTTTCAAAACTACTTAAAGTATAAAAGTAAAAGTAATGTAAGGGGAAAAAATGCCATTAAAGGGATAGTTCACCCAAAAATGAAAATTCTGTCATAATTTACTCAAATTGTTCCAAACCTGTAAGAGTTTCTTTGTTCTGAAGATTTAAGAATTTTTGTAACCAAGCAGATTATATGCAACCATTGAATGCCATAGCATTTCCCCCCTACTATGGCAGTCAATGGTTGCTCTATCTGCTTGGTTACAAACATTCTTCAAAATATCTTCAGAACAAAAACTCATACAGGTTTGGAACAACTTGAGGGTGAGTAAATGATGAAAGAATTTTCATTTTTGGGGTAAGTATCCCTTTAAGGACAAAAGATTAGGCCGCGCCACAGTGCATACCCCACCTCCTCAAAAAAACATTTTTCTGAAGGCCATGACTATAATGTTATATTAAAAAGTTAATGTTGAAAATTTTTAGATGCACTTGGCTACGCGTTTCAGCCGCATATATTCCCATTGAAAATGAACGCATTTTAGGACAATGCAAATACATTAAAGAACCATATTGTGTACTACTGAGCATTAACGTGTTTCATGGAGTGGAAGATTTGATGACTAGTTGCCTATAAATATTGTAAAGGTGCAAAAAGTCAAAATTCAGAGGCATGTTATCAATAACCATTTTTTGAATGTGTGATCAGTGTGGCCAGATTGGGTCAACAATTTCCAGCCCAAAAACCTCACCAAATGTACATTTATATATTTTTTTAAAAATGGTTATTGATAACATGCCTGGTTATTGATAACAAGTTTGCACCTCTTACAATACTTATAGGCAACTAGTCACTCCAAGAAAAAAACCCAAAACTTTAACTGCCAA
>NC_137110.1:51356088-51383588 GCF_949357685.1 Gobio gobio | reverse complement strand
AACTACAGGTGAACTACAGGTGGACTACAGTTGAACTACAGGTGAACTACAGGTGGACTACAGGTGAACTACAGGTGAACTACAGGTGGACTACAGGTGGACTACAGGTGAACTACAGGTGGACTTCAGGTGAACTAAAGGTGAACTACAGGTGGACTACAGGTGAACTACAGGTGGACTACAGGTGGACTACAGGTGGACTACAGGTGGACTACAGGTGGACTACAGGTGGACTACAGGTGAACTACAGGTGGACTACAGGTGAACTACAGGTGGACTACAGGTGGACTACAGGTGAACTACAGGTGGACTACAGGTGAACTACAGGTGGACTACAGGTGGACTACAGGTGAACTACAGGTGGACTACAGGTGGACTACAGGTGAACTACAGGTGGACTACAGGTGGACTACAGGTGGACTACAGGTGGACTACAGGTGAACTACAGGTGGACTACAGGTGAACTACAGGTGGACTACAGGTGGACTACAGGTGAACTACAGGTGAACTACAGGTGGACTACAGGTGAACTACAGGTGAACTACAGGTGGACTACAGTTGGACTACAGGTGGACTACAGGTGAACTACAGGTGGACTACAGGTGAACTACAGGTGAACTACAGGTGGACTACAGTTGAACTACAGGTGGACTACAGGTGGACTACAGGTGAACTACAGGTGAACTACAGGTGGACTACAGGTGAACTACAGGTGGACTACAGGTGGACTACAGGTGAACTACAGGTGGACTTCAGGTGAACTACAGGTGGACTACAGGTGAACTACAGGTGAACTACAGGTGGACTACAGGTGAACTACAGGTGGACTTCAGGTGAACTACAGGTGGACTACAGGTGAACTACAGGTGGACTACAGGTGAACTACTGGTGGACTACAGGTGGACTACAGGTGGACTACAGGTGAACTACAGGTGAACTACTGGTGGACTACAGGTGGACTACAGGTGGACTACAGGTGAACTACAGGTGGACTACAGGTGAACTACAGGTGAACTACAGGTGAACTACAGGTGGACTACAGGTGAACTACAGGTGGACTTCAGGTGAACTACAGGTGGACTACAGGTGAACTACTGGTGGACTACAGGTGGACTACAGGTGGACTACAGGTGAACTACAGGTGAACTACTGGTGGACTACAGGTGGACTACAGGTGAACTACAGGTGGACTACAGGTGGACTACAGGTGGACTTCAGGTGAACTACAGGTGAACTACAGGTGGACAACAGGTGGACTTCAGGTGAACTACAGGTGAACTACTGGTGGACTACAGGTGAACTACAGGTGGACTACAGGTGGACTACAGGTGAACTACAGGTGGACTACAGGTGGACTACAGGTGGACTACAGGTGAACTACAGGTGGACTACAGGTGGACTACAGGTGAACTACAGGTGGACTACAGGTGAACTACAGGTGGACTACAGGTGGACTACAGGTGAACTACAGGTGAACTACAGGTGGACTACAGGTGGACTTCAGGTGAACTACAGGTGGACTACAGGTGGACTACAGGTGGACTACAGGTGGACTACAGGTGAACTACAGGTGGACTACAGGTGGACTACAGGTGAACTACAGGTGGACTACAGGTGGACTACAGGTGAACTACAGGTGGACTTCAGGTGAACTACAGGTGGACTTCAGGTGAACAGCTGCTGGTTTGGTTTGTGTGGTGGTGGTTGGTTAAGACTTTGGCAAAATGCCGATAGTCTCAGCGCTTTATTAGTGGATTACAGCACAAACTCACCTGTAACCGGACACACACAACTCAGTTCGTTTTTTCAGGCTTTCGTGTCTCACACCAGTCACCCGACAGAGACACGGGGGGCCATGAGAGTTTATTTGGAATTTAAAACAGGAAAATATTATCTGATTGATTTTTTTATTGCAAACCGTGCGCAGATGTAGAGTTTTTAGCTTTGTGAACGTGTATTTGTTATGAGCGCGTCCCCTTGCAAACTCGTCACCACGTGACCATGTTCATAAAAACTACAAATGCGTCGAATGTTTACTTCTGTCGGAGTAAAATGTTTACTAAAACAGATTAATGAAAGAAAGGGAGGAATATAGGTAGAATCCATCGCTATAAGTCACCGTTCTTAATTCAAATTAATTTCTTCATTCATTCACTGACCGTTCTTCATTCAAATGATAGTCGTTTTAAATCACTCTTCGTCTGTATTGTACATTCACCTAAATACAACAGATGTTATGTTCATAAGCAAATCTTTAGAGTTTTTTGTTTTTTTGTAGTTATTGGTGTAATTCGCTGTGTTTTTTACCTCAGGAAACGTTTGTCTTCACGTCAGACTCCCTTTCGCGCTTCTCCTCAGTTAAACATTTTTTTTACGTGAGTGAGAATATCTCGTTCACACAGTTTAAATAATACGAATAAACACAATTTATTGAGGATAAATTAAGTGTAAAAATATATAATGGCAGTTGATATTCCGTTGATGGCACATATTTCCTTTGAAATCAGTTTAAAGGGTTAGTTCACCCAGAAATGAAAATAATGTAATGTATTCCTCACCCTCATGCCGTTCCTCACCCGTCAGACCTCCGTTCATCTTCAGACACTAATGAAGATATTTGTGTTGAAATCTGAAGGCTCAGTGAGGCCTACATAGGGAGCAATGACATTTACACTCTCAAGATCCATTAATGTAGTAAAAACATATTTAATTCAGTCCATGTGAGTACAGAGGTTCAATATTAATATTATAAAGCGACAAGAATATTTTTTGTGCGCCAAAAAAAATGAAATAACGACTTATATAGTGATAACCGATTTCAAAACAGTGTTTCATGAAGCTTTGGAGTGTAACGAATCAGCGAGTCGATTCAGTAATTCGGAGTGTATCGAATCAGCGAGTCAATTCAGTGGTTCGGAGAGAATCGAATCAGCGAGTTGATTCAGTAGTTCGGAGTGTATCGAATCAGCGAGTCGATTCAGTGGTTCGGAGCGTATTGAGTCAGCGAGTCGATTCAGTAGTTCAGAGTGTATCGAGTCAGCGAGTCGATTCAGTAGTTCAGAGCGTATCGAGTCAGTGAGTCGATTCAGTAGTTCAGAGCGTATCGAGTCAGCGAGTCGATTCAGTAGTTCAGAGCGTATCGAGTCAGCGAGTCGATTCAGTAGTTCAGAGCGTATCGAGTCAGCGAGTCGATTCAGTAGTTCGGAGTGTATCGAATCAGCGAGTCAATTCAGTGGTTCGGAGCGTATCGAATCAGCGAGTCGATTCAGTGGTTCGGAGCGTATCGAATCAGCGAGTCGTTTCAGTGGTTCGGAGCATATCGAGTCACTGAGTCGATTCAGTAGTTCGGAGCGTATCGAGTCAGCAAGTTATTTCAGTAGTTCGGAGTGTATCGAATCAGCGAGTCGATTCAGTAGTTCGGAGCGTATCGAGTCAGCGAGTCGATTCAGTGGTTCAGAGCGTATCGAATCAGTGAGTCGATTCAGTGGTTCGGAGCGTATCGAGTCAGCGAGTCAATTCAGTAGTTCGGAGTGTATCGAGTCAGCGAGTCGATTCAGTAGTTCGGAGTGTATAGAGTCAGTGAGTCATTTCAGTAATTCGGAGTGTATCGAGTCAGCGAGTCGATTCAGTAGTTTGGAGTGTATAGAGTCAGCGAGTCATTTCAGTAATTCGGAGTGTATAGAGTCAGCGAGTCAATTCAGTAGTTCGGAGTGTATTGAGTCAGCGAGTCGATTCAGTAGTTCGGAGTGTATAGAGTCAGCGAGTCATTTCAGTAGTTCGGAGCGTATCGAATCAGCGAGTCATTTCAGTAGTTCGGAGTGTATTAATTCAGCCAGTCATTTCAGTAATTCGGAGCGTATCGAGTCAGCGAGTCATTTCAGTAGTTCGGAGTGTATCGAGTCAGCGAGCCATTTCAGTAGTTCGGAGTGTATTGAGTCAGCGAGTCATTTCAGTAGTTCGGAGCGCATCAGGTCAGCAAGTCAATTCAGTAGTTTGGAGCGTATCGAGTCAGCGAGTCGATTCAGTAGTTCGGAGTGTATCAAATCACTGAGTCGATTCAGTAATTCGGAGCATATATCGAATCAGCGAGTCGATTCAGTGGTTCGGAGCGTGTCGAATCAGCGAGTCGATTCAGTAGTTCGGAGTGTATCGAGTCAGCGAGTCGATTCAGTAGTTCGGAGCGTATCGAGTCAGCGAGTCATTTCAGTAGTTCAGAGTGTATCAAGTCAGCCAGTCATTTCAGTAATTCGGAGCGCATCGAGTCAGCGAGCCATTTCAGTAGTTCGGAGTGTATCGAGTCAGCGAGTCATTTCAGTAGTTCAGAGTGTATCAAGTCAGCCAGTCATTTCAGTAATTCGGAGCGTATCGAGTCAGCGAGCCATTTCAGTAGTTCGGAGTGTATCGAGTCAGCGAGTCATTTCAGTAGTTCGGAGCGCATCAGGTCAACAAGTCGATTCAGTAGTTCGGAGTGTATCGAGTCAGCGAGTCGATTCAGTAGTTCGGAGTGTATCGAATCACTGAGTCGATTCAGTAGTTCGGAACATATATCGAATCAGCGAGTCGATTCAGTGGTTTGGAGCGTATCGAGTCAGCGAGTCGATTCAGTAGTTCGGAGTGTATCAAATCACTGAGTCGATTCAGTAGTTCGGAGTGTATCGAATCACTGAGTCGATTCAGTAGTTCAGAGCGTATCGAATCAGCGAGTCGATTCAGTAGTTCAGAGCGTATCGAATCAGCAAGTCAATTCAGTAGTTCGGAGTGTATCGAATCACTGAGTCGATTCAGTAGTTCGGAGCGTATCAAATCACTGAGTCGATTCAGTGGTTCGGAGCGTATCAAATCACTGAGTCGATTCAGTGGTTCGGAGCGTATCGAATCACTGAGTCGATTCAGTAGTTCGGATTGCCAAAGTCACGTGATTTCAGCAGTTTGACGGTTTGACACGTGATCCAAATCATGATTCGACTCGCTGATTCGTTACACTCCAAAGCTTCATGAAACACTGTTTTGAAATCGGTTATCACTATATAAGTCGTTATTTCATTTTTTTTGGCGCACAAAAAATATTCTTGTCGCTTTATAATATTAATATTGAACCTCTGTACTCACATGGACTGAATTAAATATGTTTTTACTACATTAATGGATCTTGAGAGTGTAAATGTCATTGCTCCCTATGTAGGCCTCACTGAGCCTTCAGATTTCAACACAAATATCTTCATTAGTGTCTGAAGATGAACGTAGGTCTGACGGGTGAGGAACGGCATGAGGGTGAGGAATACATTACATTATTTTCATTTTTGGGTGAACTAACCCTTTAAGCTTTAGGCTATATTTTTTGTAACAAAGTATAACTCCTCAAACGTGTTCATGTGACCAGGCTATATTCCACTACATCTACAGGCTAAAAGGTATTTTTGTGTTTCCAAAACGTTTGATTTGAATTATATTAGATTGCGAACAAAATGTGAAATTTCGTAAAAGCGTTTTACACGTATAGCTGTAATGTTAGTCCACTGAAGGCAAGTTGAAAGTGAACCCAAGTGCAGTTTTATTAAATCCAAAATGTGCAAACAGAAACGATGACTTGACACCAAGCGGCTCCTCCCGCAGTTTCTCCTGAAGCCGATACTGAAGGGCCTTAAACTGCAGTTCCTGGACTGGCCACTAGAGGAGCAGAATCTCATTGAGCTCATGTTAAAATGGCCAACTTTACAGCAGAAGAACACATGTTTACAGTCTGGGACAAACTGTGCTTTTGGTCTGTACGGCTAATGTTGCCCTTCATGACGACTGTGAGGGGGGGGGGGGTGTTTTTATAACACTATATAAAGCCTTAAAGTTCTGCATAATTAAGGGCGTGGCCACTTTGAGTGACAGGTGGATTAGCGTTTGTCTGCTGTCTGTTAGTCGTCACCTCAGCTCCGCCCACGTCCCGCCTCTTTGCCCATTGTCTGTTATCCAGGAGTGACGCGCAGACAAGATGGCCGCCAGCTCGACCCGACTTTACGCTTCAGAACTCTCTTCAGATCCTGTGGGTGACATCACGGACACTATGGCCATATGTTTTTACAGTCTATAGTGAACACTCACCAACTGCGTTACAGGGAGCAATACTCAACAAGGACACATGGCAAACATGAGGGTATAAATACACAAAGACTAATGACTAAACAAGACACACCTGTGAACAATCAAGACAATGAACCAATGACAGAACTGAACTAAGAACCCACATGACTAAATCAACCAATGACAACAGAGACTAGGGAATCACATGACAAAGATCACATGACAAACAGGAAGCATGAACATGAACAAAACCCAAACACACTGTGACAGTAGCGCATTAGCACTTAGGCTACTATCAAAATTATGCCTAGACTATATAACCGATAAATTGCTTAATCCATACATTGACTTTTTTATTCAGCAATTTAATTTTGATTAGATTATATTAGATTCTGAAGAAAAAATTCAACGTTGTTGTAAAACCGTTTTACACGGCAAATTAATGCTTAGGCTACTATGAAAATAGATTTATACATTTCTAAATTTCTAACCTTGAATTTAATTTGTATTCAGTCATTTAATTTTGATTAGATTGTATAAGATTCTGAACAAAATGCATTGTTATGAAATTTCATAAAAAACGTTTTACCGTTTTGGCAAATTAACACTTAGGCTACAATGAAAATTATTCCAAGCATACATTAAAGATTTATTTCTAAATCTATACATTGATTTTTTTACAGCGATTTCATTTTGATTGGATTATTATATTAGATTCCGAAGAAAAAATTCAATGTTGTGAAATGTCGTAAAAACGTTTTACCTTTTTACACGTTCTGACAAATTAGCGCTTACTATGAAAATTACGCCTAACTTATATAATCAATTTATACATTTCTTAATCCATACATTTAAATTTTTATTCAGCGATTTTAATTTTGATTAGAATATATTAGATTCCGAACAAAATGCAACATTGTGAAATTTCATAAAAACGCATTTTACACGGAAAATTAGCTCTTAGGCTCCTATGAAAATTATTCCAATCCTACATAATAGATTTCTAAATTTCTAACATTGATTTAATTTTTATTCCGTGATTTAATTTTGATTAGATTGTATTAGATTCCGAACAAAATGCAAGTTATGAAATTTCGTAAAAAACTTTTTGCCGTTTTGGCAAATTAACACTTAGGCTACTATGAAAATTATGCCTAGTCTACATAAAAGATTTATACATTTCTAAATCTATACATTGATTTTTTATTCAGCGATATAATTTTGATTAGATTATTATAGATTCCGAAGAAAAAATTAAATGTTGTGAAATGTCGTAAAAAAGTTTTACCTTTTTACACGTTCTGACAAATTAACGCTTACTATGAAAATTACGCCTAACTTATATAATCAATTTATACATTTCTTAATCCATACATTTAAATTTTTATTCAGTGATTTTAATTTTAATTAGAATATATTAGATTCCGAACAAAATGCAACATTGTGAAATTTCATAAAAACGCATTTTACACGGAAAATTAGCTCTTAGGCTACTATGAAAATTATTCCAATCCTACATCATAGATTTATACATTTCTAAATTTCTAACATTGATTTAATTTTTATTCAGTGATCTAATTTTGATTAGATTGTATTCGATTCTGAACAAAATGCAAGTTATGAAATTTCGTAAAAAACTTTTTGCCGTTTTGGCAAATTAACACTTAGGCTACTATGAAAATTATGCCTAGCCTACATAAAAGATTTATACATTTCTAAATCTATACATTGATTTTTTTATTCAGCGATTTAATTTTGATTGGATTATTATATTAGATTCCGAAGAAAAAATTCAATGTTGTGAAATGTCGTAAAAACGTTTTACCTTTTTACACGTTCTGACAAATTAGCGCTTACTATGAAAATTGCGCCTAACTTATATAATCAATTTATACATTTCTTAATCCATACATTTAAATTTTTATTCAGCGATTTTAATTTTAATTAGAATATATTAGATTCCGAACAAAATGCAACATTGTGAAATTTCATAAAAACGCATTTTACACTGAAAATTAGCGCTTAGGCTACCATGAAAATTATTTCAATCCTACATAATAGATTTATACATTTCTACATTTCTAACATTGATTTAATTTTTATTCAGTGATTTAATTTTGATTAGATTGTATTAGATTCTGAACAAAATGCAAGTTATGAAATTTCGTAAAAAACTTTTTGACGTTTTGGCAAATTAACACTTAGGCTACTATGAAAATTATGCCTAGTCTACATAAAAGATTTATACATTTCTAAATCTATACATTGAATTTTTTCTTCGGAATCTATAATAATCTAATCAAAATTAAATCGCTGAATAAAAAATCAATGTTGTGAAATGACGTAAAAACGTTTTACCTTTTTACACGTTCTGACAAATTAGCGCTTACTATGAAAATTACGCCTAACTTATATAATCAATTTATACATTTCTTAATCCATACATTAACATTTTTATTCAGTGATTTTAATTTTGATTAGAATATATTAGATTCCGAACAAAATGCAACATTGTGAAATTTCATAAAAACGCATTTTACACGGAAAATTAGCACTTAGGCTTCTATGAAAATTATTCCAATCCTACATCATAGATTTATACATTTCTAAATTTCTAACATTGATTTAATTTTTATTCAGTGATTTAATTTTGATTAGATTGTATTAGATTCCGAACAAAATGCAAGTTATGAAATTTCGTAAAAAACCTTTTGCCGTTTTGGCAAATTAACACTTAGGCTACTATGAAAATTATGCCTAGCCTACATAAAAGGTTTATACATTTCTAAATCTATACATTGATTTTTTATTCAGCAATTTAATTTTGATTAGAATATATTAGATTCCGAACAAAATGCAACATTGTGAAATTTCATAAAAACGCATTTTACACGGAAAATTAGCGCTTAGGCTACTATACATTTATTCCAATCCTACATAATCGATTTATACATTTCTAAATTTCTAACATTGAATAAAAATTTTATTCAGTGATTTAATTTTGATTCAATCGTATAAGATTCCGAACAAAATGCATCATTATGAAATTTCGTAAAAAACGTTTTGGCAAATTAACACTTAGGCTACCATGAAAATGATTCCAATCCTACATTAAAGATTTATACATTTCAAAATCCATACATTGAATTTTTTATTCAGCGATTTAATTTTGATTTCCGAACAAATGCAACATTACGAAATTTCCGCTTACTATGAAAATGATGCATAATCGATGTAGCCTATACATTTCTTACTCCATACATTGAATTTTTTTTATTCAGTGCTTCAGACACGTGGATATATCTCTGTCTGGTTACTTTTATCACACATCATCACCCCTCCAAACCCAAACTCAATCCTGCGGATGTTTGCGCTCCGCTCCGGGTTTTGCGGTGCGCCGCGTAAAACAGCCCTTAAAGCGACAGTGTCCACATTTCGAATCCAGTGGTTCGTGGGCTATTAGTGCTGCTGATTTTGATCAGAGCGCATACATCAGACTAAAGCATTGTAAGAAAACCGATCCAGTGTGAATTTATTTGATTTCTAAAATAGGCTAAATAGCAGATTGATTTATATTATTATTATTATTATTATTATTATTATTATTATTATTATTATTATTATTATTATTATTACTCATTATTGTGGGAGCTACTGATGCTGTAGGAATGACGCTGTCCAGCAGAGCTTTCTCTTTTTTCCCTTAAAGAAAAACAAAAAGTGAACTTCCTGTTTCGGGGTGGTCCACGGAGTCTGAGAGAGAGAGGGAGGGAGAGAGAGAGAGAGAGAGAGAGAGAGAGAGAGAGAGAGAGAGAGGGGAGGGAGGGGGAGGTCTCGCATTCTCGCGCTGCCGCTGCAACTTTGGGCTCACGGGACCGGCGGCACCGAATATGGAATGTCTTTCCTAAAATCGAACTTTAGAGAAAAGTTCTGTGGAGTGTGTGTTCACGTGAGCCTGAAGCGGAGAATATTCACACACACATATCTATATATGAAGAGGAGAGTTTAGAGCTCCTATCTGCATCTGCATCTGAGTGTGTGTGTGTGTGTGTGTGTGTGTGTGTGAGGAGAAAGAGGGGCTTTATTGGAAATTCTCGAACCCCCATCGGGACGCGCTCGGCTTTCAGCTCCAAGTTTTCCAGGGAAAAGTTGGAGTTTGCTGGGATCCCAGTGAGGCCACACAGACTGATGAAGGCAGGATCCAGTCCTCTAAGGTAACGCGCTATTCCTTCACAGTAAACACACACACACAGAGTGTGTATTAAATGCAGAATGTTACATCAGTGCGAGTGTGAACTTTAATGTTGCGAGTGTGCGTGCGCTCGAGTGGAATGTTTGCGTATTGATTAACAATCCAAACATGTGTGTCTATTACACACTCATCTGCTGAGGGTCTCTTGAGTAAGTGTTTAAGTCACACAGACACACAGAAGAGGCTCGAGCTTATTAAAGTTTCCAGCACGTCTTTATTCTCAGTGATAGGCGCTGGTTTATTGCGCTGCTCGTGAAGTGCCCGACGGTCGGTGGTCTCTCGGGGCTCGGTCTTCAGTGTCCCGGTGGTCTCGAGTCTCGAGTTGTGCTGGAAATACTACAGAACTGTTTCCATGCACGCTTAAAGGTTTCGTTTGGATCATGTCATCTGATGTGATAGTGTGGAGGTCAGTCTGCTCTTCAACAGCTGTTTCTTGTAACGGGAAATGCTTGAAGTGCCGAATATCTTTACCAAATGTGTCCATCTAACCTGAAGCCTCTGACTACGTGTCTTCTACCGGGAGGTCTGCGTGCAAAACGACTGCAAAAAAAAGTTGCATGTCAACATTTAATAATATTTCATTTCTGCAGTTTGCACATACTATATACGCTAAAAAATGTTGGATTAAAAATAACCCAAGTTGAGTTGAAAATGCACACACACACACACACACACACACACACACACACACACACACACACACACACACACACACACACACACACACACACACACACACACACACACACACACACACACACACACACACACACACACACACACACACACACACACACACAGTTTTATTTAACCCAACTATTGTTTAAAAATTACCCAATGAATGAACCCAAAGTATGTTGGAAATTAAAACTCATAATTACTAGAGGCAAGGTGAACATTTATTAATAATCAATTTAATAAATAATTCATTAAACTTATTACACTCTGAAAAATGCTGTTGTTTCAACCCAAATTTGGGTCAAATATGGACAAACCCAACCGCTGGGTTAAAAATGTAATTAAAAGTTTAACCCAACTGTCGGGTTTGTCCATATTTGACTCAAATTTGGGTTGAAACAACAGCATTTTTAAGAGTGTAATAAGTTTAATGAATACACACAAAAAATGCTGGGTTAAAAACAACCCAAGTTGAGTTGAAAATGGACACACACACAGTGGTTGGGTTGAATGTTTGCCCCGTTGGGTAGTTTTATTTAACCCAAATATTGTTTAAAAATGAATGAACCCAAAGTATTTTGGAAATTAAAATGTACTTAAGGCAAGGTGAACATTTATTAATCAGCAGTTGAATAAATGCTTATTAATTATTACACTCTAAAAAATGCTGGGTTAAAAACAACCCAAGTTGGGTTGAAAATGGACTAACCCAGCATTTTATATGTATGCATATACAGTCAAAGCAACATGTATTCAGACACTTTTCTCACATTATCAGGGATGTAATGGATCACAATAAACCAATCAGATTTACCTACACAATTAGATAATACCAGTTTAGCTCAAGCAATGCTTCATTTAGTGCAGTCTGTGGGGTCAAAGGTCACATTAGCAATTAAAGAACAAACACTTCAGCAAAACATGCTCAGCTCAAAGCGTCTGAATCATTTGGTAAAATCAGTTCGACTGGTTTTGGGGTATAATATGTCCCAGTTTACCACATGCATGAACTGTACTTTAGTTTGACTGCATGTATGCATTTTCGAATGATCCAGGATTGTGTATTTTGCAGCTGTGGCATTTGATTGCGGTCATAAACTACACATTATGTGAGATCAAGGGAGAAAAGAGGCTGTGAAGGTTTAAAATCAGACATAATCTTCATAAATCTGTGTAATTGCCGTGTGAAAATCGTGTAATAATGAGGGGCTGATGTCATATCGCCCCATTTCTCTTTGTGATGAACACTTTTATGGTTATAAACAAACGATTGTGAATTAAAATAAGGCACTGTATGTCCATCCACTGGGTTTCCCTGAGCAGAGTTTGACCTCCGCAAGCCTCAGTCCGTGGTTTTCGTGATATGCCATCAGTGTTTTGCATCTGTCTGGCCTTTATGAGCTGTAGGCGAATCCCGGTCGATGTGTTGAGGTGAGAAAGACTCTGTAGGGTGTCTTCCTCTTCCCCCCCGAGCTCATTAGTGTTTGATGGACCTGCGTTAGAGCCAAAAGGCTTCCGTTAGCATACTCACACTCGGCCTGATCTGGCCTGAAGCCTCCCTGGGAGACGCTTGAGATGTTACACACCGGAGTGCTAAAGGGCCGATGCATGCGCGTCACCTTTTGCTTGGATGTGGGTGGAGAACCACAGGCTGAACTCGTCACACTGCAAAAAATGCTTTTCTTCAAAATAATCTGCCAATGGGGTAAGCAAAATAATCTTGTTTTCTGTTTGAATTAACCGCATTGGCAGATTATTTTGCTTATTTTAAGCAAAAACTCCAACTTGAGTTAGTTTCCCCCAAAATAAGACAAAAACTTTTGCTTGTCTAGTAAATGCTTCTTAAAGGGTTAGTTCACCCAAAAATGTAAATTGTGTCATTAATGACTGAGCCTCATGTGGTTGGACACCCGTCAGACCTCCGTTCATCTTCAGACACAAATGAAGATATTTTAGTGTAAATCTGATGCTCTGAAAGGCCTCCATTGGCTCAACTTTACACTCTCAAGACCCTTAAAAGACACTAAAGACGTCGTTACAAAGTCCATCTCACTACAGCGGCTCTACAATAACTTTATGAATCGGCGAGAATAGTTTTTGTGCGCAAAAAAAACCCTAAATAACGACTTATATAGTGATGACGATTTCAAAACACGGCATCATGAAGCTTTGAAACGTTATGAATCAGTGAGTCGATTCATGATTCGGATCGCGTGTCAAACCGTCAAACTGCTGAAATTTGGCGATTCAAACTGCTGAGTTGACTCACTGATTCATAACGCTTCAAACTGCTGAATCGACTCACTGATTCATAACGCTTCAAACTGCTGAATCGACTCATTGATTCATAACGCTTCGAAGCTTCATGAGGCCGTGTTTTGAAATCGTCATCACTATATAAGTCGTTATTTAGGGTTTTTTTGCGCACAGAAACTATTCTCGCCTCTTCATAAAGTTATTGTAGAACCACTGTAGTGAGATGGACTTTGTATCGACGTCTTTAGTGTCTTTTAAGGGTCTTGAGAGTGTAAAGTGCATTGAGCCAATGGAGGCCTTTCAGAGCATCAGATTTACACTAAAATATCTTCATTTCTGTTCCGAAGATACAGGGTGTCGAACGACATGAGGGTAAGTAATTAATGACAGAATTTTCATTTTTGGCTGAACTAACCCTTTAATGTAAGATTTTTTAGATATTTGGACTGAAAACAAGACAAAAATACTAAATAAGAAAAGCATTTTTTGCAGTGCACGTGAAGGTGCATCGCCTCAGTAACTGATTCACACACATCGCTTTAATTTGAGAACCTCTCCGTGTTTTTCCAAATGTTTCTCATCCATACGGAAACATCAGAAAACGATAAAACGTGCATTACAAGAAGAAACCGGACATAGTGAAGTTCTCATGCAAGTTGCCTCAAATGTTTTATTAAGTTAAGAAATGTAAAGTTTAAGTAAAGCAGAACTTGCAGGTTTTTATTTTGTACTCGTGAACTTAAAATATTTGAGGACGCTCATGCATTTAACTTTAAAATATCATGTAGTTGCCATGCAAAATGCATTTCGCCCACAATTTGCTCTTCTGCATATGACTTCCATTACTTATGGCTAATCACTCAATTGTTCATGCATATATGATTTAGTTTGGAAGGATTCTGTGATTTGAGGAAAATTAGAACCATTGCATTAAAAAAAAAAGTCAAATCAACAACTTAATTTAGCAATTCATGTCTTCGTCTTATGTAAAATAGGATTTTGTAAATGTACTAATGCATGTCAATTAAAGAGATGAGAACTGTGCAAGGTATCTTATTAACTAAACAACCACAATCATGTGAAATGCACTAAATTATTGATGCACAGTTGCCATTTCGGGGACAAAACAATGTAAAAAGTTGGCAAAACTAAAAAAAATAAATAGTGGCAAATCACTTGCAGATTTATATGTTGTGCATTTGAATGGCTCTGAACTTGAAATATTTGTATATGCTCATTCATTTAACTTAAAAACATCATGTAATCTCATGTTAAGTATGGAAACTTCAATAAATGTCACCTTGCTCATTGGTTACACAATGCTTTGGTAGCATTAGCATTAGCATAGCACTCGCTGAATGAGGACAGAAATATAAAACATTTAACATAAATCTGTCCTTAAACTAAACTCAGGATCCACTCGCCACCAAACCCAACATAACACAAACTCTTCTAGCATAACTAAACATTAAACACTACTAAATCTCCAGCTTAACGTTCTTCTCACACAAAAAAAAAACATTAATTTTGGCATTTACTGTCCTTTTTAGTGTCATGGCAAAGCATGCTGGGAAATAGAAATTTGAGTTAGTCTAAATGAAAAGAATCAAGTTCATCAAACTCAAAACAATGAAACGTTTCAGATTTACTTAAAATGTGTCCGTTCTGAGAACGCAGAAACTTCTAAATACTCATGAAAGATCATTTGTTTCATTTGAGTTGGCTCTACTCAAACCAATTCATTATTTAAAGTGATATCGATGTTTATATGTGTTATATTCTTCTCCTTCCTATTGCATTGTGGTCTAAACTGTTTATATTTAATATGTCTTTTTTATTAAGGTCTGTACAGCACAGTGGTCAACTACTGTTGATTTATTGTGCTTTATAAAAACATTTGATTATATGTGCTATTCGCTTGTACAGTGTTGCTAACGAGAAATGCTACTTTGTATCTTCATATTATATTCCAGCAAAGAATATTTACTCACATTTGCTGCGTCAAAATATGAGGGTAAATGTGTTCAGAGAAGACAGAATAATGATTGAGTGCGACCTGGACTTTCTATTAAAGGGATAGCGCACCCAAAAAGTATCATTTTGTACTTACTCTCCCTCAAGTTGTTCCAAACCTGTACGAGTTTCCTTCGATTAAACACAAAAGAAGATATTTAGCCAACCAGACAGTTGACGGCACACATGGATTTTTTAGGACTATGGAAGTCGATGGGTTAAATATCTTCTTTTGTGTTCAACTTAAGAAAACTCACACAGGTTTGGAACAACATGCGGGTGACACAATTTTATAAAGGATGACAAAAGTTTCATTTCGGGGTGTACTATCCCCCTGAGATATTTTGATAATAAAATGACACTGTAAAAATTATGTAAAAAAAAACATGTTTTTACATTGTTTTAACACTTCAAAATAAGCAATTTTCAACTTTTTTTAAAGTTAATACAAGGTTAAACTCATTTTAACGTAACAGTCAGTTTAGCGTAATTAAAGCTGAAATGACTGAAATATTCACGTTGATTGTACTTAAAAATTCCAGGCTACAACTTTTTTTTTACAGTGTAACGCTTAAATAATGAATTGTTTTGAGTAGAGCCAAATCAAATGAAACAATTGAACTTTCATGAGTATTTAGAACTTTCTGAGTTCTCAAAACGGAGACATTTTAAGTAAATCTGAAACGTTTCACTGTTTTGAGTTTGATGAACTTGATTCTCTTAATTTAGACTAACTCAAATTTAACCGAAACTGGGCTGGGATTTCTATTTCCCAGCATGCTTTGCCAGGACACTAAAAGGGACAGTAAATGCCAAAATTAAGTGTTTTTTTTTGTGTGTGAGATGAACGTTAAGCTGGAGATTTAGTAGTGTTTAATGTTTAGTTATGCTAGAAGAGTTTGTGTTATGTTGGGTTTGGTGGCGAGTGGATCCTGAGTTTAGTTTGAGGACAGATTTATGTTAAATGTTTTATATTTCCGTCCTCATTCAGCGAGTGCTATGCTAATACTAATGCTACCAAAGCATTGTGTAACCAATGAGCAAGGTGACATTTATTGAAGTTTCCATACTTAACATGAGATTACATGTTTTTAAGCTAAATGAATGAGCTTACTCAAATATTTCAAGTTCAGAGCCATTCAAATGCACAAGTTCTGCTTGCTTAAACTTTACGTTTCTTAACTTTTTTTGAGTTTTGCCAACTCATTCAGGTTTACAGAGACTAAACCTGCGCACTATTTTTGAATACCTCAGTTTTCCATTGTTCTTATACGAACGTGCGCTATAGATGGACGCGCTTGACCGATGCAATTGAAGAACCGTTTTTGGTTTCTCTAAAGCACCTTTCAGTGGTCAGTTCTTAAAACTACATTTGAATCATCTAAAGAACCTTTTGTGGGATGGAAAGATTGCGTGGATGTTAAATGTTCCATCAATGCCAATGAAGAACCTTTATTTCTCTGAGTCTAAGGGTCTTTCGGACTGCAGTTTTTGTCTGTTTAGTCTAAATAGGTGTGTGTGTGTGTGTGTGTATGTGGGTGGGATGTTCCTTGCTGTGTTTTACTGTGTGAATCCAAGTGTGTGAGAGACGGCGTTCACTAAAGCCGGCCAAGGCAGAATCCAGGCAGGCAGGCGGCAACAAGTGGTGTGTTTTTCCGCCAGATTCCTTTTTGGGGCTGCGCAGCGAGACTTGTGTCACGTGACACTTTCCTTTGCCTCCCCCTCTCGCCCTCCCTGTGGCGCGGAGACCACCCTCATGGGGATCGCAGACCCCAATAACACCCTTTCACACTCTGTGAACCTGAAACAATCAACTTTTAATAGCAGCTGTCCATCCAGTCAGCGGCCCGAGCGCACAGAGACCCGCGCAGGGAAGGACGCAGTCAGAGAGGGTGAAACCCGCTAAATACCCCCGGCCCTCTTTATGCCCCTCAGGCTTTTCCTCCTTCCTATTTTCTGTCCCTCTTTCATTCATGAAGGACAAGAGAGACGGAATAAAGCTCAGGACTGATGCTGCGCGTCTTCTCAACTCTTACAGTGCATGTGTCTGCTGGATTCACATTATTCGCCTTTCTTTCTTTCTTTCTTTCGTTCTTTCTTTCTTTCTTTCTTTAAAGAAATAATTCACCCCACACTCTTAAAAATAAAGGTTCCTAAAAGAGTGATGCCATAGAAGAACCATTTTTGGTTCCAAAGAAAATGTATTTTAAATTAAAAATGCACCGATATGATATCGATAACCGATAATTCTTTATATTTGAAAGCCGATAACCGATATATTGACCAAAAAATCTTTCTTTCTTTCAATAACTATTTTTGATTTCCCAAAGAACCTCTCAGTGATTTGTTTTTTATTTTAAATTATGGATGCACCGATATGAACATTTTGGTATACCAAAATTTTAATACGATACTGATAAACCGATATATCGGCCGATAAATCTAAATCCAAATTTTGTATAATTTTTGAGAGTCTGATTGCAACAAAAGTCTCACCATCCATTAAAAGCCACGTCCCAAACACACAATTATGATGTTTTTATTATAATCTTATGTAGCCTTATTTGTGTTCTTTCTTTCTTTCTTTCTTTAAATAAATAATTCACCCCACATTCTTAAAAATAAAGGTTCCTAAAAGAGTGATGCCATAGAAGAACCATTTTTGGTTCCAAAGAAAATGTATTTTAAATTAGAGATGCACCGATATGATATCGATAACCGATAATTCATTATATTTGAAAGCCGATAACCGATATATTGACCAAAAAAATCTTTCTTTCTTTCAAGAACCAATTTTGATTTCCCAAAGAACCTCTAAGTGATTTGTTTTTTATTTTAAATTTTAGATGCACCGATATGAACATTTTGGTATACCAAAATTTTTATACGATACTGATAACCGATACATTGGCCGATAAATCTAAATCCAATTTTGTATGTAATGTTTGAGAGTCTGATTGCAAAAACAAAAGTCTCACCATCCATTAAAAGCCACGTCCAAAACACACAATTATGATGTTTTTATTATAATCTTATGTAGCCTTATTTGTGTTCTTTCTTTCTTTCTTTAAATAAATAATTCACCCCACATTCTTAAAAATAAAGGTTCCTAAAAGAGTGATGCCATAGAAGAACCATTTTTGGTTCCAAAGAAAATGTATTTTAAATTAGAGATGCACCGATATGATATCGATAACCGATAATTCATTATATTTGAAAGCCGATAACCGATATATTGACCAAAAAAATCTTTCTTTCTTTCAAGAACCAATTTTGATTTCCCAAAGAACCTCTAAGTGATTTGTTTTTTATTTTAAATTTTAGATGCACCGATATGAACATTTTGGTATACCAAAATTTTTATACGATACTGATAACCGATACATTGGCCGATAAATCTAAATCCAATTTTGTATGTAATGTTTGAGAGTCTGATTGCAAAAACAAAAGTCTCACCATCCATTAAAAGCCACGTCCAAAACACACAATTATGATGTTTTTATTATAATCTTATGTAGCCTTATTTGTGTTCTTTCTTTCTTTCTTTAAATAAATAATTCACCCCACATTCTTAAAAATAAAGGTTCCTAAAAGAGTGATGCCATAGAAGAACCATTTTTGGTTCCAAAGAAAATGTATTTTAAATTAGAGATGCACCGATATGATATCGATAACCGATAATTCATTATATTTGAAAGCCGATAACCGATATATTGACCAAAAAAATCTTTCTTTCTTTCAAGAACCAATTTTGATTTCCCAAAGAACCTCTAAGTGATTTGTTTTTTATTTTAAATTTTAGATGCACCGATATGAACATTTTGGTATACCAAATTTTTTATACGATACTGATAACCGATACATTGGCCGATAAATCTAAATCCAATTTTGTATGTAATGTTTGAGAGTCTGATTGCAAAAACAAAAGTCTCACCATCCATTAAAAGCCACGTCCAAAACACACAATTATGATGTTTTTATTATAATCTTATGTAGCCTTATTTGTGTTCTTTCTTTCTTTCTTTAAATAAATAATTCACCCCACATTCTTAAAAATAAAGGTTCCTAAAAGAGTGATGCCATAGAAGAACCATTTTTGGTTCCAAAGAAAATGTATTTTAAATTAGAGATGCACCGATATGATATCGATAACCGATAATTCTTTATATTTGAAAGCCTATAACCGATATATTGACCAAAAAAATCTTTCTTTCTTTCAAGAACCATTTTTGATTTCCCAAAGAACCTCTCAGTGATTTGTTTTTTATTTTAAATTAAGGATGCACCGATATGAACATTTTGGTATACCAAAAGTTTTTATACGATACTGATAACCGATACAATGGCCGATAAATCTAAATCCAATTTTGTATGTAATTTTTGAGAGTCTGATTGCAACAAAAGTGTCACCATCCATTAAAAGCCACGTCCCAAACACACAATTATGATGTTTTTATTATAATCTTATGTAGCCTTATTCGTGTTCTTTCTTTCTTTAAAGAAATCATTCACCCCACACTCTTAAAAATAAAGGTTCCTAAAAGAGTGATGTCATAGAAGATCCATTTTTGGTTCCTAAAAGAACTTTTCAGTGATTTTTAAAATGTATGTTAAATTAGAGATGTATACCAAAATTCTGATAATCGATAATTCTTTTAAATTTAAAAGCCGATAACCGATATATTGGCCAAAATCTAAATTTTTATGTCATTTTTGAGAACTGATTACAAAAACAAAAGTCTCCCCATTAAAAGCCACGTTCCAAACACACACTTATGATGTTCTCATTATAATCGAATTCAATTTCTTTCTTTCTTTAAAGAAATAATTCACCCCACACTCTTAAAAACAAAGGTTGAAGCCATAGAAGATCCATTTTTTGTTCCCCAAAGAACCTTTCAGTGATTTTTGTAACATTTATTTTAAATTAGAGATGCACTGATATGAAAATTTTGGTATACCAAAATTCCGATACCGATATCAATACTGATAACTGATAATAGTTCATATTTGAAAACCGATATATTGGCCGATAAATCTACACTCTAAAAAATGCTGAGATATTTCAACCCATATTTAAGACAAATAAGGACAAACCCAGACGTTGGGTTTAAAAAATGCATTTAAAAATGTAAACCAACCGTTGGGTTCGTCCATATTTGACACAAATATGGGTTGAAAAACAAGTGTAAATCCGAATTCATGTCATTTTTGAGAGTCTGATTACAAAAACAAAAGTCTCACCATTAAATCAGTGTCCCAAACACACAATTATGATGTTCTTATTATAATCTTATGTAGCCTTTATTTTGCGCTTCTTTCTTTCCTTCTTTCTTTCCCTCAAGAACAATTTTTTTTATTCCCCAAAGAAAATTTCAGTGATTTAAAAAAAAAAGTATTTTAAATTAGAGATGCACCGATATGAAAATGTTGGTATACCAAAATACCGCTACCGATATCATTACTGATAATTCTTCATATTTGAAAGCCGATAACCGATATATTGGCCGATAAACCTACACTCTAAAAATGTTATTATGAGTTATTTCAACCCCTTTTTGGGACAAATAAGGACAAACCCAAACGTTGGGTTTAAAAAATGTATTTAAAAATGTAAACCAACCGTTGGGTTTGTCCATATTTGACCCAAACGTTGGGTTTAAAATATGTATTTAAAATAGTAAACCAAACGTTGGGTTTGTCCATATTTGACACAAATATGGGTTGAAAAACAAGTGTAAATCCAAATTCATGTCATTTTTGAGAGTCTGATTACAAAAACAAAAGTCTCACCATTAAATCAGTGTCCCAAACACAGAATTATGATGTTCTCGTTATAGTTTTATTTAGCCTTATTCGCTTTTTTATTATGATGTAGTCTATATTTTAGGCTATAAACTGTATTTCCATATTTAAAGCAATTTAAAAAAGTAAAGTGTCTCATCTGGAGAACATAATTCATTATTTATCGGCTTTAATATATCAGACACATTTTCTTGCCTGGCCGAAATGATATGGTGACCAATCGTGCATCCATATTTTAAATAAAAGAACATTTTAAAAATTAAAATAACCTTTTTCTGCTATAAAGAACCTTTTGTCCAATGGATGTTTAAGGTTCTCTGTGAAGAACCTAATGATGGTTCTGTCATTATTTACCTTCATTCTGCACTAGAACAAAAGCAGATGTTTTGACACCCAAAAAAGAGCAGTGTGAACATTCTGCTAAACCTCTCCTTTTGTGTTCCACCGAGGAGATAAAGTCCTCGAGGTTTCGAACGACACAGATTGTTTCATCTGGTTCAATAAACGTGAACATTTCCTTCAGGAGACGCTTGATTTGTCATTGTTTGACAGTTTCGTGTGGAAGAATGGCACGTCATGTTTGAGCAGAACATAAGCACACGTATGAATGTTTAAATAACGAAGAGTTGCTGGCTCTGCCGTCTCTCACCACACCTCTGAGTTTGAGATGTGAATAAAGCGGTTGATAACTCTTTCTCTTCTGCATCTGTGAAAGACGATTGCTCAGAAAGGAGCTGGATTATGTTACGCAGATGAGCTCTGCCATCAGCGTATTGAGATCATGAGCGTTTGAGATGTGCACATTATCAGAGGTGGACAGTAACAAAGTACATTTACCTGAGTACTGTACTTAAGTACACTTTTTGAGTATCTGTACTTTACTGAAGTATTATTTTGTAGGGATACTTTTACTTTAACTTCACTACATTTCAAAGACAAATATCGTACTTTTTACTCCACTACATTTCTATCAAGGTCCTCGAAGTCAAAAGTCGTTTCTGTAGCAGCTTTGCAAGTCAGTGGATGATTTTTTTTCTTCTTTAAAAGTGTTTTTTTTTTTTTTTGCAAAATGTAAATGTCTGGGAGAAAGAGAAGCATAGACATATGGATGAATCTGAAAAAGCCTGATGAAAGAGCACGAGTACTGAATAGAGCTTTCTTTTGTGTTTTTTCGCACATAAACAGACCAATACACACAAAATGTCAATTTTCATTTTGGAAAGTATTCACGTAAACAAAGTTGATTATGTCTTAAGTGAACGTAAACAGTTGGGGGAATATTGGATGTGTATCAGTGTATTGGATCTGTGCATTCAGCCTTAAAGTGACAGCAGCTTTGTAACTTTTAAGTATTTAAATGAGTTCAGGGTGGTCGTATGGAGCATCACTGACTGGCTTAAACCAGCATGCATTTATACAACAATGCAACAATAACAAAATAATGCATTGACATAAAAAAGGAAATTTACTTTTGATACTTAAGTACTTTTGTACTTTTAGTATGTTTGAGATGTGCACATCATTGATATCGTGTCAGTGAATGAGAGGAATAGTTTGAGACCTCGTTCTACCTTTGACTTCATGCTGTCGTGACGTTTAGCCTCTGAATAAATGAATCACTTTAAACCAGCTCAGCCAGTTTCTATATTCCACTTCATCATCATGTTTGCATTATCCATAGGATCAAATAAACGAGAACTATATCTCGGGTTTGCTTTGGTTGATGGAGAGCAGATGGAGACGTTTCTCCTGAGAACAAGACTGTAATCTCACACGTGATGATGTAATAAAGGGGTGTGGCTTTGAGACTCCGCCTCCGATCTCCAGAAGAGCCGATATACTCACGGAGAAGCTCTTTATCGTTCTTCGTTTAGGGGTAAAAAGAAGTTGTCTTTGCGGCGACACAGACACACACACACACACACACACACACACTCACACACACTCACACACACTCACACACACACTCATTCACTCACACACTCACTCACACACTCTCACACACTCTCACACACTCACACACACACACACACACACACACACACACACACACACACACACACACACACACACACACACACACACACACACACACACACACACACACACACACACACACACACACACACACACACACACACACACACACACACACACACACACTCACTCACTCACTCACTCACTCACACACTCTCACACACTCAAACACTCACACACTCACACACTCACACACTCACACACTCAAACACTCACACACTCAAACACTCACACACACACTCACACATACACACACTCACACACACTCACACACTCACACATACACACACTCACACTCTCACACACACACACACACACACACACTCACTCGCACACTCTCACACACACACACACACACACACTCACACACTCACTCACTCACTCACTCACTCACTCACTCACTCACTCACACACTCACTCACTCACTCACTCACACATACACACACTCACACACTCTCACACACACACACTCACACACACACACACACACACACACACACACACACACACACACACACACACACACACACACACACACACACACACACACACACACTCACTCGCACACTCTCACACACACACACACACACACTCACTTACTCACACACACACACACACACACACACACACACACACACACACTCACTCACTCACTCGCACACTCTCACACACACACACACTCTCACACGCACACAATCTCACAAACACTCACACACACTCACACATACACACACTCACTCACACACACATACACACACTCACACACACTCACTCTCTCTCACACTCACACACTCTCACACACACATGCACACATGCGCACGCACACTCTCTCACACACAGACACACACACAGACACACACACTTGCAGAACTCCGGAAACACAAACTGCATCCACTGTTCCCTTAACGTTGGATTATTTGTGAAGCTGAACAAGGTGATCTTTCCCTCACACACACACACACACACACACACACTTTTCAAGTGAAATTGTTGATCTCGTGTCTAAAAACACAACGCCAGCGACGCCGACGGCTCGCATAACCCGAACAAAGCTGTGTGTGTGTGTGTGTGTGTGTGTGCTCATCTGGGAGAAGTGCCCATATAAGGAATTCCACCCTTTATGACGTCATACAGGGCTGTACTCTGTTTTGAAACTTTGAAATGGAGAGGTGTCTGAAAGAAGGCGGAGCCTTGAAGCCACACCCACCTACTGCATCATCACCATGGACCAATGGCAGTTCAAAGATGACGTCACAGTATTTCAGGGGCTTGAGATCTCAATATGAACTCATATTTCTCATCAAATGGTCTTATTGTTATGAATGTCTCCTGTATGATCACTATGGGCTCCATTGAGAAATAAATGAGAGTTCGGTGTGTGTGTGTGTGTGTGTGTGTGTGTGTGATGACTCACTGGTGTCCACCGCACTGAGGGGGCGTGTTTATTATTCACCCTGTTGTCATGGAGACACTGCAGTTGTAATTACGTGTCTTTGATGTGTTTCTTGCGCTTCATTTTTGGCATTTGACAAATTCGATGCAACCCCGAAAAATCCTCAAAGAAAGTGGCATTAATCTCTCATTTCTGGCCAGGGCCGGCCCTGACCAATTTGCTGCCCTAGGCAAGATTTTACTTGGTGCCCCTTGTATCAAGGTTTAGCACTACATGTTTTCAGTCTAAGTTGTGGAAACACTCGTACTGTTTTATTTTTGTAATGCATTGATGTTTTATTTTTATTGTTGTTGTTGTTTTGATGTCCAGTCCATTCTACCCCGTCATTATGTTCATGATATTATTATTATTTTTTATTTTTTAAAGGCTGATTATAGTAAAACTGTACAAAAATTGCACCTACGCCACATTACAGCCTAAACACAAATAGCAAGAGTAATTGCATCTAACATTCATTGCCAAACTATTCATTGAGAACTAGCAAAAGTGTTTGTTTTCCAGTAGATGGCAGCAATCTTCCACTAAACTATGAGCATTTTCATGTTTTCACCAGGAATTCAACTGAGAAATTTTGATATTTAGTGTGAATTTTACATAAAATGTTGCTATTTTAAATAAACCTGTATATAAATATCATTACTAATTTCGGCAAATACATTTTAAAATTGCTATACACCCCCTTAAAACTGCACAACTGCATAGTAAAAACATTAGGCTATTAAAAAAGTGATATTACATGCGTTTAATATTTTTATATTATTTATTTTTGACAAAATCACACTGGCTGTGGCCTCTGGAGAACCCGGAACAGCTGCTTGCATAAAGTTTAAGGTAAAAATAACTGGAATTAATTAGCAAACATTAGTATTTTACTACTATGCAAATAAATAAATTGTTCATTTGTTTGCCTACATCACTTTACTTCTGTCTTTACACTGCAAAAAATGCTCTTCTTATTTAGAATCTTTTTCTTGTTTCCAGTCCAAATATCTAAAAATTCTTAAATCAAGGTGCATTTACTAAGTAAAATGACATAAGACATTTTTCTTGTTTACTTGAATATACAATCAAAATGAAGTGAGTTTTTGCTTAAAACAAGCACAATTATCTGCCAATGGGGTGAGAAAAATAATCTAATTTATGTTTGGGACAGAAACAAGATTTCAATCAGAAACAAGATTATTTTTCTCACTCCATTGGCAGATAATTTTGCTTGTTTTAAGCAAAAACTCACATCATTTTGATTTTATTTTCAAGAAAACAAGAAAATTATCTTCTGTCATTTTACTTATCTAGTAGCCTAAATGCACCTTGATTTAAGAATTTTTAGATATTTAGACTAGAAACAAGACACAAATACTATGTAAGAAGAGCAGTGTTTCCCTTATCTTCCCTGCATCAGAGGGCTTCTGTCTTTTTTTTAGACACTTCAATTCGGCCATCCGTCATAAATAATCAGGCAACTTACACCGTGTCAACACCTGGCGCGAGCGGCCAAGCACCCTAAAAAATGAAAGCAATCCTGTCTGCGTTATGCGGCGAGAGGCGACGCCACACAACAAATTCCCCAAACGATAAACTGATCTCGCGTTGTATTTCTGACGCACTTCAAGTAGCTCGGCGGGGGGAGATTGATGAGGCGGACCGGGAAGATGCGGGGGACTTAGTTACGTTTTTTTGCGCTTTATTTGGTAATATTTCAAATTAATATTTATAAAATAGTATCATTAATGCATTTTGGCGCCCCTATGGATGAGTGGCGCCCCTAGCATTTGCCTATTCCGCCTATGCCACGGGCCGGCCCTGTTTCTGGCTGATTTTAACGGCCGCTGATAGGCTGTCTGACCCACGCCTGCTCTGATTGGCCCGCGCTGGTGCAGATCATAATCCAGACTCTGGCATTCGGCCACGCTTATGCACAAACACACACATGCACAAACACGCACACCTGTACACACACACCGCTGGAGCTCATTGCAGGAGTTTGCCGTCGTCTCATCCGCCGTCGTGCCATAGCGCTGTGACGTACATACACACGCGTGTGCGCTCACATGTTCCTTCACTCACAGGAAACCCAATGAAGTCTTTAGCTAAATAATGTTGTTGGCCGGAGCTGAGAGGAGTTGAGTTTTATTAGCACTGGACGGAGAGAATGGAGAGAATAATGCACAGCGAGGAGGACAGAGAGAGTGTGTGTGTGTGTGTGTGAGAGAGAGAGAGAGAGAGAGAGAGAGTGTGTGTGTGTGTGTGTGTGTGTGTGTGTGTGAGAGAGAGAGAGAGAGAGTGTGTGTGTGTGTGTGTGTGTGTGTGTGTGTGTGTGTGTGAGAGAGAGAGCTGCAGATTGTCTGAGTGTGTGTGAGTCAGGTTCAGATTTATGCCCATGAGCTGCTGCGGCTGCTTGGGTGGGCTGAGGACGCTCTCCACCAATCACAGGCCAGAACTCAGCTCTGCTCTCCTGCTGCTGCTCACTCTCTCTCTCTCTCTCTCTCTCTCTCTCTCTCTCTCTCTCTCTCTCTCTCTCTCTCTCTCTCTCTCTCTCTCTCTCTCTCTCTCTCTCTCTCTCTCTCTCTCTCTCTCTCTCTCTCTCTCTCTCTCTCTCTCTCTCTCTCTCTCTCTCTCTCTCTCTCTCTCTCTCTCTCTACCTCTCTATCTATCTATCTATCCGTCCTTTCCTTTTCCCTCCTTTTCTCCTTTTATTCCTGCTATCATTTCTCCTTTCTTCCTCTTTTCATTCCCCCTTTCCTACCTTCCTTCCTCCCTTCTTTCATTCTTCCCTCCTTTCCCTTTTCCTCCTTTTCCTCCTCTTAATTTCTTCTTTCCTCCATTCCTCCTTTAATTTCTTTTATAATCTTCCCTCCTTTCCCTTTTCCTCCTTTTTTCTTTCTTTTCTCAATTCCTTCCTTCCTGCTTTCCACCCTTCTTTCCTTTCATCCT
>NC_137110.1:51331088-51348588 GCF_949357685.1 Gobio gobio | reverse complement strand
TCAAATTGATATGACTGAATCATCCTGAATCAAATTGATATGACTGAATCATCCTGAATCAAATTGATATGACCAAATCATCCTGAATCAAATTGATATGACTGAATTGTCCTCCTGAATCAAATTAATATGACTGAATCATTCTGAATCAAATTGATATGACCAAATCATCCTGAAACAAATTGATATCACTGAATCATCCTCCTGTGTGAAATTGATATGACTGAATCATCCTGAAACAAATGTATATGACTGAATCATCCTGAATCAAATTGATATGACTGAATCATCCTGAATCAAATTGATATGACTGAATCATCCTGAAACAAATTTATATGACTGAATCATCCTGAATCAAATTAATATGACTGAATCACTCTGAATCAAATTGATATGATTGAATCATCCTGAATCAAATTGATATGACTGAATCATCCTGAATCAAATTGATATGACTGAATCATCCTGAATCAAATTGATATGACCAAATCATCCTGAATCAAATTGATATGACTGAATTGTCCTCCTGAATCAAATTAATATGACTGAATCATTCTGAATCAAATTGATATGACCAAATCATCCTGAAACAAATTGATATGACTGAATCATCCTCCTGTATGAAATTGATATGACTGAATCATCCTGAAACAAATGTATATGACTGAATCATCCTGAATCAAATTGATATGACTGAATCATCCTGAATCAAATTGATATGACTGAATCATCCTGAAACAAATTTATATGACTGAATCATCCTGAATCAAATTGATATGACCAAATCATCCTGAATCAAATTGATATGACTGAATCGTCCTCCTGAATCAAATTGTTATGACTGAATCATCCTGAATCAAATTGATATGACCAAATCACCCTGAATCAAATTGATATGACTGAATCATCCTGAATTTAATATGTTTGATTCAACTTGAAACAAATTGACACAATTGAATGATCTTGAATTATTTTTAATTTAATCGATTCAGCATGAATCAAATTTATATGAATGAATCATCCTGAATCAAATTGATATGACTGAATCGTCTTCCTGAATCAAATTGATATGACTGAATCATTCTGAATCAAATTGATATGACTGAATCATCCTGAATTTAATGTTTGATTCAACTTGAATCAAACTGACACAATTGAATGATCTTGAGTTATATTTAATTTAATCGATTCAGCACGAATCAAATTGATATGACTGAATCAACTTGATTCAGATATAATGATAACTGAATCAGCATAAATCAAAGTTAATATGATCGATTCAACCTGAAAAAACTTTGATTTGACTGCATTAATTTGAATCAGATGTAATATGATTGATTCACCTGAATCAAATTGATATGAATGAATAAACCTGATTCAAATTTAATATGATCGTTTCAACCTGATTCAAAATGATATGAATCATTTGACCTGAATCAAATCGATATGACTGAATTGAATCAAATGTAATATGTTCAACTTGAATCAAATTGAATGAACTTGTATTATATTTAATATGATCATGAGTCAAATTGAATCAGATATAATGATCGATTCAATGTGAAACAACTTTGATTTGACTGCATTCATTTGAATCAGATGAAATATGATTCCCTGAATCAAATGTATATGACGGGATCAATTTGAATTATATGACTGATTCAACTTAGTAATTTATAAAATAGATTTATCACGATTGAATCACTTTGAATCAACGGTAACATGACTGAATCCTCCTGACTGTATTTAGACTTGGTGCCTAATTCAGATTCATTGCTCAGATCCGATTGTGTTTGACAGATTTATCAGATCATGCTCATCATTAAGAGGCTTTAGAAATTAGCATATTATCCGGTAGGTGTTAGTAGGTTTAGTCCACTGAGGGAATCCTCACACACTTTCACCTCTGAAGCTGCCAATAACAGGCCTTCTGTTTTACCTTCACATGTTAATCACTCATTTAGCACTGACACACACACACACACACACACACACACTGGTGTGAGGAGGTCGCGGTTACAGCGGTTGTGTTGCGTCTGCTTTGTTGGCTAATACACAAGTGTGAGCTGAGAGTCAGACGGGCGGAGGAGGGGACGGCTCTACAGGAGTGTATTGTTGGAGGATGGAGGATCCCGGTGAGCCTCATGATCTGCTGCATTAATGTGAATGTGTTCAGGATCAGGCCTGGGGTTCAGGTCAAAGACCTACTAATGACCCGCCGATCCCAACCCGCCCACGAGACACGCTCCCATATACCCATCATGCACCTGGAACGCCTCACTTCCCTTCATGCTCCAGTCTGTGTTATTTAATGCTTTGAAACTGGGGTTTGATGCCAAGGACCAACACATATAAAGATCTCCTTCTGTGGGTAAAAGAGTTTAAAGGCTATGACAAAATATTGGCAGATTAATTGATTTGTTGATGCTGATGTATTAGATGGCAAATACAGTCATATTACGTTATAAAAACATAACTCTTGAGTGTTCTCTGAGTGTTACTCTTGAGTGTTCTCTGAGTGTTACTCTTGAGTGTTCTCTGAGCGTTACTCTTGAGTGTTCTCTGAGTGTTACTCTTGAGTGTTCTCTGAGTGTTACTCTTGAATGTTCTCTGAGTGTTACTCTTGAGTGTTCTCTGAGTGTTACTCTTGAGTGTTCTCTGAGTGTTACTCTTGAGTGTTCTCTGAGTGTTACTCTTGAGTGTTCTCTGAGCGTTACTCTTGAGTGTTCTCTGAGCGTTACTCTTGAGTGTTCTCTGAGCGTTACTCTTGAGTGTTCTCTGAGTGTTACTCTTGAGTGTTCTCTGAGTGTTACTCTTGAGTGTTCTCTGAGTGTTACTCTTGAGTGTTCTCTGAGCGTTGCTCTTGAGTGTTCTCTGAGTGTTACTCTTGAATGTTCTCTGAGTGTTACTCTTGAATGTTCTCTGAGCGTTGCTCTTGAGTGTTCTCTGAGCGTTACTCTTGAATGTTCTCTGAGCGTTACTCTTGAGTGTTCTCTGAGCGTTACTCTTGAGTGTTCTCTGAGCGTTACTCTTGAGTGTTCTCTGAGTGTTACTCTTGAGTGTTCTCTGAGCGTTACTCTTGAATGTTCTCTGAGCGTTACTCTTGAGTGTTCTCTGAGTGTTACTCTTGAGTGTTCTCTGAGTGTTACTCTTGAGTGTTCTCTGAGCGTTACTCTTGAGTGTTCTCTGAGCGTTACTCTTGAGTGTTCTCTGAGCGTTACTCTTGAATGTTCTCTGAGCGTTACTCTTGAGTGTTCTCTGAGCGTTACTCTTGAGTGTTCTCTGAGTGTTACTCTTGAGTGTTCTCTGAGTGTTACTCTTGAGTGTTCTCTGAGCGTTACTCTTGAATGTTCTCTGAGCGTTACTCTTGAGTGTTCTCTGAGCGTTACTCTTGAGTGTTCTCTGAATGTTCTCTGAGTGTTACTCTTGAGTGTTCTCTGAGTGTTCTCTGAGCGTTACTCTTGAATGTTCTCTGAGTGTTACTCTTGAGTGTTCTCTGAGTGTTCTCTGAGCGTTACTCTTGAATGTTCTCTGAGTGTTACTCTTGAGTGTTCTCTGAGTGTTACTCTTGAGTGTTCTCTGAGTGTTACTCTTGAGTGTTCTCTGAGCGTTACTCTTGAATGTTCTCTGAGCGTTACTCTTGAATGTTCTCTGAGTGTTACTCTTGAGTGTTCTCTGAGTGTTGCTCTTGAGTGTTCTCTGAGCGTTACTCTTGAATGTTCTCTGAGTGTTACTCTTGAGTGTTCTCTGAGCGTTACTCTTGAATGTTCTCTGAGTGTTACTCTTGAGTGTTCTCTGAGTGTTGCTCTTGAGTGTTCTCTGAGCGTTACTCTTGAATGTTCTCTGAGTGTTACTCTTGAGTGTTCTCTGAGTGTTCTCTGAGTGTTGCTCTTGAGTGTTCTCCCAGCGTTACTCTTGAATGTTCTCTGAGTGTTACTCTTGAGTGTTCTCTGAGCGTTACTCTTGAGTGTTCTCTGAGCGTTACTCTTGAATGTTCTCTGAGTGTTACTCTTGAGTGTTCTCTGAGTGTTCTCTGAGCGTTACTCTTGAGTGTTCTCTGAGTGTTACTCTTGAGTGTTCTCTGAGCGTTACTCTTGAATGTTCTCTGAGCGTTACTCTTGAGTGTTCTCTGAGCGTTACTCTTGAGTGTTCTCTGAGCGTTGCTCTTGAGTGTTCTCTGAGCGTTACTCTTGAGTGTTCTCTGAGCGTTACTCTTGAGTGTTCTCTGAGTGTTACTCTTGAATGTTCTCTGTGTTACTCTTGAGTGTTCTCTGAGCGTTACTCTTGAGTGTTCTCTGAGTGTTACTCTTGAGTGTTCTCTGAGTGTTACTCTTGAGTGTTCTCTGAGTGTTACTCTTGAGTGTTCTCTGAGTGTTACTCTTGAGTGTTCTCTGAGTGTTCTCTGAGCGTTACTCTTGAATGTTCTCTGAGTGTTACTCTTGAGTGTTCTCTGAGTGTTCTCTGAGCGTTACTCTTGAATGTTCTCTGAGTGTTACTCTTGAGTGTTCTCTGAGTGTTACTCTTGAATGTTCTCTGAGCGTTACTCTTGAGTGTTCTCTGAGCGTTACTCTTGAGTGTTCTCTGAGCGTTGCTCTTGAATGTTCTCTGAGTGTTACTCTTGAGTGTTACTCTTGAGTGTTCTCTGAGCGTTACTCTTGAATGTTCTCTGAGTGTTACTCTTGAGTGTTCTCTGAGTGTTCTCTGAGCGTTACTCTTGAATGTTCTCTGAGTGTTACTCTTGAGTGTTCTCTGAGCGTTACTCTTGAATGTTCTCTGAGCGTTACTCTTGAGTGTTCTCTGAGTGTTACTCTTGAGTGTTCTCTGAGCGTTGCTCTTGAGTGTTCTCTGAGCGTTACTCTTGAGTGTTCTCTGAGTGTTACTCTTGAATGTTCTCTGAGCGTTACTCTTGAGTGTTCTCTGAGTGTTACTCTTGAGTGTTCTCTGAGTGTTACTCTTGAGTGTTCTCTGAGCGTTACTTATTGAGTGTTCTCTGAGTGTTACTCTTGAGTGTTCTCTGAGTGTTACTCTTGAGTGTTCTCTGAGCGTTACTTATTGAGTGTTCTCTGAGTGTTACTCTTGAGTGTTCTCTGAGTGTTACTCTTGAGTGTTCTCTGAGCGTTACTTATTGAGTGTTCTCTGAGTGTTACTCTTGAGTGTTCTCTGAGTGTTACTCTTGAGTGTTCTCTGAGTGTTACTCTTGAATGTTCTCTGAGCGTTACTTATTGAGTGTTCTCTGAGTGTTACTCTTGAGTGTTCTCTGAGTGTTACTCTTGAGTGTTCTCTGAGCGTTACTTATTGAGTGTTCTCTGAGTGTTACTCTTGAGTGTTCTCTGAGTGTTACTCTTGAATGTTCCCTGAGTGTTACTCTTGAGTGTTCTCTGAGTGTTACTCTTGAGTGTTCTCTGAGTGTTACTCTTGAGTGTTCTCTGAGTGTTACTCTTGAATGTTCTCTGAGTGTTACTCTTGAGTGTTCTCTGAGTGTTACTCTTGAGTGTTCTCTGAGTGTTACTCTTGAGTGTTCTCTGAGTGTTACTCTTGAGTGTTCTCTGAGTGTTACTCTTGAGTGTTCTCTGAGTGTTACTCTTGAATGTTCTCTGAGTGTTACTCTTGAGTGTTCTCTGAGTGTTACTCTTGAATGTTCTCTGAGTGTTACTCTTGAGTGTTCTCTGAGTGTTACTCTTGAGTGTTCTCTGAGTGTTACTCTTGAGTGTTCTCTGAGTGTTACTCTTGAGTGTTCTCTGAGTGTTACTCTTGAGTGTTCTCTGAGTGTTACTCTTGAGTGTTCTCTGAGTGTTACTCTTGAGTGTTCTCTGAGCGTTACTCTTGAGTGTTCTCTGAGTGTTTCTCTTGAGTGTTCTCTGAGTGTTACTCTTGAGTGTTCTCTGAGCGTTACTCTTGAGTGTTCTCTGAGCGTTACTCTTGAGTGTTCTCTGAGCGTTACTCTTGAGTGTTCTCTGAGTGTTACTCTTGAGTGTTCTCTGAGTGTTACTCTTGAGTGTTCTCTGAGTGTTACTCTTGAGTGTTCTCTGAGTGTTACTCTTGAATGTTCTCTGAGCGTTACTCTTCAATGTTTCCTAAATGTTCTGAAACAGATAAATAACTCCAGTAGGTAAACACGAAATAAATTGTTTAAATAATGTGTTTTGAGAACATTATTAAAGGCTAGATAACTTTGAATGAATGTTGTATTAACGTTACTGGAAGAAAGTTTTTTCATAACGTTGATGGTAAAACACCACAATGATGATGATAGCAAAGGAGACGAACAACCGTGAGCCGATCAGTGGGTCTGGATTCATTAGTGATGTGTGTGTGTGTGTGTGTGTGTGTGTGTGTGTGTGTGTAACAGTGACAGTAATGACTCAGGTCAGTTTGTTCATTGCTCTCTCAGCGTGTCGTTCGGGACTTTGGCACACTCGAGCGTTTGTGTGTTTGAGAGAGTGATTGTGCGAGTGTACACGAGTATATTTGCACAGTGTTATCCTGCTTGTGCGAGGCCAACAGAAGTGAGGCGATTGTCAACAGTGGAAGTCCATAAAAACCTGCTGCTGACAAAGCGTGAGCAAACACTTTGATTTACTCAGGATTTCCCAACAAACACTTCAGGAGAGGATCCAGAGTCAATGAGGGCGGCTCAAGAACCCTTTGAGTCATTTACATCAGGATCTGCTTCACACGCCGCCGCCGTCCAAATCACCTCAGTTTCACTCATATTCTGAATTAGCTTTGCTTTTGATGTTTTTTAGTTGAGTTTTTAGTGTGCGTTGATGGGGTGAGGATGTGCTGAAGGTTGCAGTGTTTTGCAGGGAAATTGAATTCGATCAATTTAACCAGAATCAAATGAATCAACTTGAATCAATTTTAATTTGATCAATTTATAAAAGAAATTAAATCTGAATCAAATTGAATAAATTTTGCATTATCAATTATTTTGTGTCATGATAATTTAGTTTAATTTTTAGTAATTTCGTTGTGTGCTTTTGTCATTTTATTAGCTTTTTGTTTTGTTTTTTTAAATATAGCTATTTATGTATTTAATTTTAGTTGTTGTTGTTTTTTCAGGTACTTATTTTAGTCAGTTTATTGTCAAGGAAACATTTCTAATTTCATTTAAAGTTTTTCAACTAATATTTATATTTTATTTTATTTCAGCTTTATTTCAATTAATAGTTTTAGTAATTGTGACTGATTCCAGAACATTTGTGTCGTGTAGATAGTAAAATATATTGTTAAAAAGCAGAAATAAGAGTTGTGTGTGTGTGTGTGTGTGTGTGTGTGTGTGTGTGTGTGTGTGTGTGTGTGTGTGTGTGTGTGTGTGTGTGTGTGTGTGTGTGTGTGTGTGTGTGTGTGTGTGTGTGTGTGTGTGTGTGTGTGTGTGTGTGTGTGTGTGTGTGTGTGTGTGTGTGTGTGTGTGTGTGTGTGTGTGTGTGTGTGTGTGTGTGTGTGTGTGTGTGTGTGTGTTAGTGACAGGCTGGTATATGCTGGCCGGGGACAGTTGTGCTCTTGGCTTTTCAGTTTATAAATATTAGCATTTTGAGTAAATATTGTGTAAATTTGCTTTATCTGCTCGACTCATTTATAAAAATCTATCCATGAAGTGAAAACTGCAGCGTCGCTCCTGCCAAACGCATGAATGTAAATGTTGTAGCAGGTAATATTAAACATGGCACTTTAATAATTGATGAATGAATCAGAACATATGTTTGAGGAATGTTATAAGCTGGTCTGAATGAGACTGTATGGAGATGATCTGTGTGAGAAACAGCTCAATAAGCCCCGGAGCAAACACAGGCGGATTATAGGAGCATCTCCTCTTTCTTCTCCACTGGGCCGTTCTCTGAAACAGATTAGACCCTAAAACTGCTGGATCAACTCTGAACACAACCGCTTTCCCAAACTAAATATCCAGTGTTTTCCTCATTTGTCTATGAATATTGATTTGTGTCTGTGCAGATTCAGTTTGAGTTCGGAGCATTGATGCTTGGGGACTGAATCAAATGTATGTGACCGAATCCATTTGAATCTCTAAATATGATCAGTTCAATCTGATTCAAATGAACATGACTGAATCAACGTGAATCAAATGTTATATTATAAATTCAAACTGAATCCGTTAATATCAGTGAATCAACTCAAATTTAATATGATTGATTCAACATAAATACAATTTATTTGAATCAAATTTTGTATTTTCAATTCAAACCGAATCATTTGATATCAGTGAATCAACGTCAATCAAATTTTATATGATTGATTCAACCTAATTCAATTTGATATATCTAGATCAATCTTAATTATATTTTGTACGAGTGAATCAATTTGAATCAAATTTAGAATTATCAATTCAACCTGAATCAAATTGACATGACTGAATCAATTTGAATCAAATATTGTATTATCAGTATAGCAACAATAAAGTTGATATGACTGAATCATCTTTAATCATATTTAATATGATCAGTTCAACCTTATTCAATTTGACATGACTGAATCATTTAGTATGATCCACATAACCTGAATCAATTTGATATGAGCAAATAGATTTGAATCAAATGTAGTATGATCAATTCAACTAATTGAATCAAATCAACATGACTGAATCAATTTGAATCAAATTTAAATCAATATAGCAGCAATGAAGTAAGTTGATATGACTGAATCATCTTTAATCATAATTCATATAATCAGTTCAACCATAATCAAACTGATATGACTGAGTTATTTAGTATGACCCATATAACCTGAATCAAATTGATATGAGCGAATAGATTTGAATCAAATGTAGTATGATCAATTCAACCTGAATCAAATCAACATGACTGAATCAATTTGAATCAAATTTAGGATCAGTTCAACCTTATTCAATTTGACATGACTGAATCATTTAGTATGATCCACATAAAGCTGGGCATACACTGTGTGATTTCATCAAGGTTACCTACACACACTGTACGAGTAGATCGCATGCGATGTAAAGCCAAAGCTCACGATTTATGTGCTCACACTCTAAATATGCGCAAAAAAAACTTTAATAGAGAGATAGCCTATCAAATGCATCAGCTATCGATATCAAGAGCATTTACAATTTATGTATATAAATGAACATTATTATTAGGGTAGGCCTACTTTTCATTATTAAACTGATATTACATTTATTGCCCCCGCGCAGGAATTATTAAAGGAATTATAGGCCTATAATTAAAATGATTATCAGTCTATAATATGTCATAACACTGCAATAATATTATCAGAAAGTATACGCAGCTTTATTTCAAAAACAACTTGTTTAACACGAAATGGGCCTATTCTTCTCTTCTAATTTGTTTCACAATGTGGGCCACAAGAGAAATATTAAGAATATAAATTAAGACAGTTATAGGCTACGTTATCAGCATATTATAAAGATGATGTATCTTGTCTCTGTGAGAATATGTGCCGAAAGCTCGTCAGATTTTACTTTCACTTTCACCGACTTTCACGCACATTTTTGCGTGATATCCACTGACTCGCATTCATGATTTAAAACGAAAAGAAAAAAATCTATATTGCGGCGTGACATTTTGTCATTCTTTTCTTTTGTCAAATGATGGACAACGGTTCACATTTTTCCCATGATAATAAAATTAAGTAAATATTAAATAATACAACCCCAAATCAGAAAAAGTTGGGACAGTATGGAAAACGCAAATTAAAAAAAAAAGTGATTTCTAAATTTACTTTGACTTGTATTTCACTGCAGACAATATGAACACAAAATATTTCATGTTTTGTCTGGTCAACTTCATGTCATTTGTAAATATGCATCCTTTCCTGTCATTCAGACCTGCAACACATTTCAAAAAAAGTTGGGACAGTAAAGCATTTACCACTTTGTAATGTTGCCATTCCTTTTCACAACACTTAAAAGACGTTTAGGGACTGAAGACACCAAGTGATGAAGTGTTTCAGGTGTAATTTTGTCCCATTCTTCCTGCAAACAAGTCTTAAGGTGGGCAACAGTTCGGGGTCTTCCACACATTCTCTATTCTCTACAGGTCGGGACTGAGGCAGGCCAGTCAAGTACCCGAACCCTTCCTCCGCAGCCAGGACTGCAGAATGAGTGCAGAATGTGGTTTTGCATTGTCTTGTTGAAATATGCATGGACGTCCCTGGAAAAGATGTCTTCTTGAAGGCAGCATATTATGCTCCAAAATCTCAATGTACTTTTCAGCATTAATGGTGCCTTCACAGAAGTGCAAGTTACCTTTGCCAAGGGCACTGACACAACCCCATACCATGACAGACCCTGGCTTTCGGACTTGTTGCTGGTAACAGTCTGGATGATCCTTTTCTTCTTTGGTCCGGTGCACACGGCGTCCATTCCTCCCAAAAAATACCTGAAATACTGCTTCATCTGACCACAGTACACGTTTCCACTGTGTGATGGTCCATCCCAGATGCCTCGAGCCCAGAGAAGTCGACGGCGCTTCTGGACACTGTTAACATAGGGCTTCCTTCTGGCACAGTACAGTTTTAACTGGCATTTGTGGATGTAACTACGTAATGTGGTACTTGACAAAGGTTTGCCAAAGTAGTCCTGAGCCCATGTGGTGATATGGCTTCTAGATGATGACGATTCTTGATGCAGTGCCGCCTGAGGGATCGGAGATCACGGTTGTTCAGCTTAGGCTTGCGCCCTTGTCCTTTACGCACTGAAATTCCTCCAGATTCCTTGAATCTTTTAATTATGTTATGCACTGTTGAATGTGAAATATCCAAATCTCTTCCTATCTTTCTTTGAGGAACATTGTTTTTAAACATTTCAATCATTTTCTCACGTATTTGTTGGCAAACTGGCGATCCTCGGCCCATCTTTGCTCCTAAAGGATTAGATCTTTCTTGGATGCTGCTTTTGTACCAAATCATAATTACAATCACCTGTTGACATCATCTGTTTCAAATCACATCATTATTTAACCCTTTTACCTCATTATTAGCCATAAATTGCTCCTGTCCCAACTTTTTTTGAAATGTGTTGCAGGTCTGAATGACAGGAAAGGATGCATATTTACAAATGACATGTTGACCAGACAAAACATGAAATATTTTGTGTTCATATTGTCTGCAATGAAATACAAGTCAAAGTAAATTTAGAAATCACTTTTTTTTTATTATTTATTTGCGTTTTCTATACTGTCCCAACTTTTTCTGATTTGGGGTTGTAGTAAATACAATTATTTGTGAAAGTAAAACAAGTAAATTAATGTTCAAAGTTAAATGAATAAAAGAGGCACTGATAGGCTAAACACGGTGGTTTGAACGTCTTAGATTATCCATTTTACAACACGAACTGGAGGCAAGCAACAGTTTGCTAAACTGCTGCTATTTGATAACTGCCTACAGAACTTAAAGATCTCCCTCTTTTTGTTTTCTTTCTTGCTGCATTAAAGATGAAATGGTTCAACTTCTGCTTTGGCGCAGGCGCAGTGATGAGAAATAGAGCAATCAGTTCGTAGCTCTGCTTCAGCTGTGCGATAACCTCACGAGGAGCGACCAGAATTACTGACATGCCAGAGATTCATCCGACCATCCGATTGCCGATCGGGAGAGGTTTATCGCCTCTCGTTTCCTTCTGTACATGACACCAACACCTCACGACAAACGACGCACGATAAAGCTGAAAATCGGCCCGACCCAAAAAAGAGTTGCACGAGTCAGAATTCGGCTCAAAATCAGGCGAAAATCACACAGTGTATGCCCAGCTTAACCTGAATCAATTTGATATGAGCGATTCGATTTTGAATCAAATGTAGTGTGATCAATTCAACTTATTGAATCAAATCAACATGACTGAATAAATTTGAATCAAATGTAGTATGATCAATTCAACCAATTGAATCAATTCGACATGACTGAATCAACTTTAATGTTTTCATTTTTTCTATATACTCTGAATAAATAATAGTTTTAATTTGAAAGAGTTGCAGTTTTTGTGTTTTCCGTTGGATGACGGATGAGAGAGACGTACAGTGTGAAGGTGTAAGACGGATGATTAGAATTCATCCCACGGTGCAAACAAAAGAAGGGATGAAGAAGAGAGAATGCGAAAGGCGGAGAAAGTGAAAAGATTGTAGAGCTCCCCCCTAAATCACGGCCTTTGACTCGCAGAGGAGGGGAGGGGCGAGAGAGAGAGAGAGAGAGAAAGAGAGAGACAGAGAGAGACAGAGAGAGAGAGACAGAGAGGGGGGGGGGGCGTTTATTATTCCGCAGGCTTTCCTCTCAGAGTAGCTCGGGCAGTTTCAACAGGAGGTCAACAATTGATTCAATTACAAGACAAACTTCCCAAGAGCCCTAGAGCGGCCGCCTGGAGAGCTCTCCCTCGCTCCCTTTCTCTCCCTCGCTCCTCAGGTAGAGAGAGTTTAACCTCATCCCCCTCTTCTGCTAATGAAGGAGGAGAGCTGATGATGACCCGGAGAGAGTTTAACCTCATCCCTCTCTTCTGCTAATGAAGGAGGAGAGCTGATGATGACCCGGAGAGAGTTTAACCTCATCCCTCTCTTCTGCTAATGAAGGAGGAGAGCGGAGGATGACCCGGAGAGAGTTTAACCTCATCCCTCTCTTCTGCTAATGAAGGAGGAGAGCGGAGGATGACCCGGAGAGAGTTTAACCTCATCCCCCTCTTCTGCTAATGAAGGAGGAGAGCGGAGGATGACCCGGAGAGAGTTTAACCTCATCCCTCTCTTCTGCTAATGAAGGAGGAGAGCGGAGGATGACCCGGAGAGAGTTTAACCTCATCCCTCTCTTCTGCTAATGAAGGAGGAGAGCGGAGGATGACCCGGAGAGAGTTTAACCTCATCCCTCTCTTCTGCTAATGAAGGAGGAGAGCGGAGGATGACCCGGAGAGAGTTTAACCTCATCCCTCTCTTCTGCTAATGAAGGAGGAGAGCGGAGGATGACCCGGAGAGAGTTTAACCTCATCCCTCTCTTCTGCTAATGAAGGAGGAGAGCGGAGGATGACCCGGAGAGAGTTTAACCTCATCCCTCTCTTCTGCTAATAAAGGAGGAGAGCGGAGGATGACCCGGAGAGAGTTTAACCTCATCCCCCTCTTCTGCTAATAAAGGAGGAGAGCGGAGGATGACCCGGAGAGAGTTTAACCTCATCCCCCTCTTCTGCTAATAAAGGAGGAGAGCGGAGGATGACCCGGAGAGAGTTTAACCTCATCCCTCTCTTCTGCTAATGAAGGAGGAGAGCGGAGGATGACCCGGAGAGAGTTTAACCTCATCCCTCTCTTCTGCTAATGAAGGAGGAGAGCGGAGGATGACCCGGAGAGAGTTTAACCTCATCCCTCTCTTCTGCTAATAAAGGAGGAGAGCGGAGGATGACCCGGAGAGAGTTTAACCTCATCCCCCTCTTCTGCTAATAAAGGAGGAGAGCGGAGGATGACCCGGAGAGAGTTTAACCTCATCCCCCTCTTCTGCTAATAAAGGAGGAGAGCGGAGGATGACCCGGAGAGAGTTTAACCTCATCCCTCTCTTCTGCTAATAAAGGAGGAGAGCGGAGGATGACCCGGAGAGAGTTTAACCTCATCCCCCTCTTCTGCTGATGAAGGAGGAGAGCGGATGATGACCCGGAGAGAGTTTAACCTCATCCCCCTCTTCTGCTAATGAAGGAGGAGAGCGGATGATGACCCGGAGAGAGTTTAACCTCATCCCCCTCTTCTGCTGATGAAGGAGGAGAGCGGATGATGACCCGGAGAGAGTTTAACCTCATCCCCCTCTTCTGCTAATGAAGGAGGAGAGCGGATGATGACCCGGAGAGAGTTTAACCTCATCCCCCTCTTCTGCTAATGAAGGAGGAGAGCGGATGATGACCCGGAGAGAGTTTAACCTCATCCCCCTCTTCTGCTAATGAAGGAGGAGAGTGGATGATGACCCGGAGAGAGTTTAACCTCATCCCTCTCTTCTGCTAATGAAGGAGGAGAGCTGATGATGACCCAGAGAGAGTTTAACCTCATCCCTCTCTTCTGCTAATGAAGGAGGAGAGCGGATGATGACCCGGAGAGAGTTTAACCTCATCCCCCTCTTCTGCTAATGAAGGAGGAGAGCGGAGGATGACCCGGAGAGAGTTTAACCTCATCCCCCTCTTCTGCTAATGAAGGAGGAGAGCTGATGATGACCCGGAGAGAGTTTAACCTCATCCCCCTCTTCTGCTAATGAAGGAGGAGAGCGGAGGATGACCCGGAGAGAGTTTAACCTCATCCCCCTCTTCTGCTAATAAAGGAGGAGAGCGGAGGATGACCCGGAGAGAGTTTAACCTCATCCCTCTCTTCTGCTAATGAAGGAGGAGAGCGGAGGATGACCCGGAGAGAGTTTAACCTCATCCCTCTCTTCTGCTAATGAAGGAGGAGAGCGGAGGATGACCCGGAGAGAGTTTAACCTCATCCCTCTCTTCTGCTAATGAAGGAGGAGAGCGGAGGATGACCCGGAGAGAGTTTAACCTCATCCCTCTCTTCTGCTAATAAAGGAGGAGAGCGGAGGATGACCCGGAGAGAGTTTAACCTCATCCCCCTCTTCTGCTAATAAAGGAGGAGAGCGGAGGATGACCCGGAGAGAGTTTAACCTCATCCCCCTCTTCTGCTAATGAAGGAGGAGAGCTGATGATGACCCGGAGAGAGTTTAACCTCATCCCCCTCTTCTGCTAATGAAGGAGGAGAGCGGATGATGACCCGGAGAGAGTTTAACCTCATCCCCCTCTTCTGCTAATGAAGGAGGAGAGCGGAGGATGACCCGGAGAGAGTTTAACCTCATCCCCCTCTTCTGCTAATGAAGGAGGAGAGCGGATGATGACCCGGAGAGAGTTTAACCTCATCCCCCTCTTCTGCTAATGAAGGAGGAGAGCTGATGATGACCCGGAGAGAGTTTAACCTCATCCCCCTCTTCTGCTAATGAAGGAGGAGAGCGGATGATGACCCGGAGAGAGTTTAACCTCATCCCCCTCTTCTGCTAATGAAGGAGGAGAGCTGATGATGACCCGGAGAGAGTTTAACCTCATCCCCCTCTTCTGCTAGTGAAGGAGGAGAGCGGATGATGACCCGGAGAGAGTTTAACCTCATCCCTCTCTTCTGCTAATGAAGGAGGAGAGCTGATGATGACCCGGAGAGAGTTTAACCTCATCCCCCTCTTCTGCTAGTGAAGGAGGAGAGCGGATGATGACCCGGAGAGAGTTTAACCTCATCCCCCTCTTCTGCTAGTGAAGGAGGAGAGCGGATGATGACCCGGAGAGAGTTTAACCTCATCCCCCTCTTCTGCTAATGAAGGAGGAGAGCGGAGGATGACCCGGAGAGAGTTTAACCTCATCCCCCTCTTCTGCTAATGAAGGAGGAGAGCTGATGATGACCCGGAGAGAGTTTAACCTCATCCCCCTCTTCTGGTAATGAAGGAGGAGAGCTGATGATGACCCGGAGAGAGTTTAACCTCATCCCTCTCTTCTGCTAATGAAGGAGGAGAGCGGATGATGACCCGGAGAGAGTTTAACCTCATCCCCCTCTTCTGCTAGTGAAGGAGGAGAGCTGAGGATGACCCGGAGAGAGTTTAACCTCATCCCCCTCTTCTGCTAGTGAAGGAGGAGAGCTGATGATGACCCGGAGAGAGTTTAACCTCATCCCTCTCTTCTGCTAATGAAGGAGGAGAGCGGAGGATGACCCGGAGAGAGTTTAACCTCATCCCCCTCTTCTGCTAGTGAAGGAGGAGAGCTGAGGATGACCCGGAGAGAGTTTAACCTCATCCCTCTCTTCTGCTAATAAAGGAGGAGAGCGGAGGATGACCCGGAGAGAGTTTAACCTCATCCCCCTCTTCTGCTAGTGAAGGAGGAGAGCTGATGATGACCCGGAGAGAGTTTAACCTCATCCCTCTCTTCTGCTAATGAAGGAGGAGAGCGGAGGATGACCCGGAGAGAGTTTAACCTCATCCCTCTCTTCTGCTAATGAAGGAGGAGAGCGGAGGATGACCCGGAGAGAGTTTAACCTCATCCCTCTCTTCTGCTAATAAAGGAGGAGAGCGGAGGATGACCCGGAGAGAGTTTAACCTCATCCCCCTCTTCTGCTAATAAAGGAGGAGAGCGGAGGATGACCCGGAGAGAGTTTAACCTCATCCCCCTCTTCTGCTAATAAAGGAGGAGAGCGGAGGATGACCCGGAGAGAGTTTAACCTCATCCCTCTCTTCTGCTAATAAAGGAGGAGAGCGGAGGATGACCCGGAGAGAGTTTAACCTCATCCCCCTCTTCTGCTGATGAAGGAGGAGAGCGGATGATGACCCGGAGAGAGTTTAACCTCATCCCCCTCTTCTGCTAATGAAGGAGGAGAGCGGATGATGACCCGGAGAGAGTTTAACCTCATCCCCCTCTTCTGCTGATGAAGGAGGAGAGCGGATGATGACCCGGAGAGAGTTTAACCTCATCCCCCTCTTCTGCTAATGAAGGAGGAGAGCGGATGATGACCCGGAGAGAGTTTAACCTCATCCCCCTCTTCTGCTAATGAAGGAGGAGAGCGGATGATGACCCGGAGAGAGTTTAACCTCATCCCCCTCTTCTGCTAATGAAGGAGGAGAGTGGATGATGACCCGGAGAGAGTTTAACCTCATCCCTCTCTTCTGCTAATGAAGGAGGAGAGCTGATGATGACCCAGAGAGAGTTTAACCTCATCCCCCTCTTCTGCTAATGAAGGAGGAGAGCTGATGATGACCCGGAGAGAGTTTAACCTCATCCCCCTCTTCTGCTAATGAAGGAGGAGAGCTGATGATGACCCGGAGAGAGTTTAACCTCATCCCCCTCTTCTGCTAATGAAGGAGGAGAGCGGAGGATGACCCGGAGAGAGTTTAACCTCATCCCCCTCTTCTGCTAATAAAGGAGGAGAGCGGAGGATGACCCGGAGAGAGTTTAACCTCATCCCTCTCTTCTGCTAATGAAGGAGGAGAGCGGAGGATGACCCGGAGAGAGTTTAACCTCATCCCTCTCTTCTGCTAATGAAGGAGGAGAGCGGAGGATGACCCGGAGAGAGTTTAACCTCATCCCTCTCTTCTGCTAATGAAGGAGGAGAGCGGAGGATGACCCGGAGAGAGTTTAACCTCATCCCTCTCTTCTGCTAATGAAGGAGGAGAGCGGAGGATGACCCGGAGAGAGTTTAACCTCATCCCCCTCTTCTGCTAATGAAGGAGGAGAGCGGAGGATGACCCGGAGAGAGTTTAACCTCATCCCCCTCTTCTGCTAATGAAGGAGGAGAGCTGATGATGACCCGGAGAGAGTTTAACCTCATCCCCCTCTTCTGCTAATGAAGGAGGAGAGCGGATGATGACCCGGAGAGAGTTTAACCTCATCCCCCTCTTCTGCTAATGAAGGAGGAGAGCGGAGGATGACCCGGAGAGAGTTTAACCTCATCCCCCTCTTCTGCTAATGAAGGAGGAGAGCGGATGATGACCCGGAGAGAGTTTAACCTCATCCCCCTCTTCTGCTAATGAAGGAGGAGAG
>NC_137110.1:51311088-51323588 GCF_949357685.1 Gobio gobio | reverse complement strand
AGTGTGTTTGTGAGTGTGTTTGTGTGAGTGTTTGTGTGAGTGTTTGTGTGAGTGTTTGTAAGGGAGTGTGTTTGTGTGAGTGTTTGTAAGGGAGTGTGTTTGTGTGAGTGTTTGTGTGAGTGTGTTTGTGAGTGAGTGTGTTTGTGTGAGTGTGTTTGTAAGGGAGTGTGTTTGTGTGAGTGTGTTTGTAAGGGAGTGTGTTTGTGTGAGTGTGTTTGTGTGAGTGTTTGTAAGTGAGTGTGTTTTGTGTGAGTGTGTGTGCGTGTGTATATGAGTTTGTTTGCATATGTGTGTGTTTGTGTGTGTATATATGATTTAATGTATAGTATATATTAGATATATATAAACTACACAATAGTTGATTAGATGAGTGTGTGATTATAAACGCTGGTGTGTGTTACACTCGTGTCGAGGCTCTTCTGCAGTCCGTCTGAGATCTTCAGATGTGTGTAGATGTGAAGCTGTTATCTGGGATTGGGTGTTGAGAGCAGTTTGGCAGCGTGTACGAGTGTGTGTGTGTGTGTGTGTGTGTGTGTGTGTGTGTGTGTGTGTGTGTGTGTGTGTGTGTGTGTGTGTGTGTGTGTGTGTGTGTGTGTGTGTGTGTGTGTAATTTGATCAGTGAATCATTGAGCACTTCTGACTGTGTTTGGCTCAGAGGAACAGGCCACACACACGCAGGAATACGGAACAGAACAGCTAACACTCGTTTAGCTCTCTCTCTCTGTCTCTCTCTCTCTCTCTCTCTCTCTCTCTCTCTCTCTCTCTCTCTCTCTCTCAGTTGATGTGCTCATTTGTTAGTGTTTAGTTATGTAAATGGCTCTTGATGACGGAGCTGTTGTTGTGGCTCTCTCTCAGTGAGTGGCTCGGTTTAGAGCTCCTGCGATTCGTAAAGAGAGGAAACAAAAGCTTTTTCACAGCCTGAAAGCAGGAGGTGAAGTGTGGCCAATAAATGAATCTTCCCTCTGACGAGAGTTCACCCAATCCACTCTGAGTCTGTGCAAATAATCTCATAATTACATGTGCTTTAATCACATCAGTGTGTTTGTGAGTGAGTGAGTGAGTGTGTTTTTGAGTGAGTGTGTGTTTGTGAGTGTGTTTTTGAGTGGTTGTGCGTGTGTGTTTGTGAGTGTGTGTGTTTGTGAGTGTGTGTGTGTTTGTGAGTGTTTGTGAGTGTGTTTTTGAGTGTTTGTGCGTGTGTGTTTGTGAGTGAGTGTTTGTTTGTGAGTGTGTTTGTGAGTGTGTGTTTGTGAGTGAGTGTTTGTGAGTGTGTGTTTGTGAGTGAGTGTTTGTTTGTGAGTGTGTTTGTGAGTGTGTGTTTGTGAGTGAGTGTTTGTGAGTGTGTGTTTGTGAGTGAGTGTTTCTTTGTGAGTGTGTTTGTGAGTGTTTGTGTGAGTGTTTGTACATGAGTCTTTTTGTTCATGAGTGTGTTTTGTGAGTGTGTTTGTGTGAGTGTTTGTGAGTCAGTGTGTTTGTGAGTGTTTGTGTTAGTGTTTGGGAGTGAGTGAGTGTTTGTGTGAGTGTTTGTGAGTGAGTGTGTTTGTGAGTGTGTGTGTGTTTGTGTGAGTGTTTGTGTGAGTGTGTGTGTGAGTGTTTGTGAGTGTGTGTGTGTGTGTGTGTGTGTGTGTGTGTGTGTGTGTGTGTGTGTGTGTTTGTGTGAGTGTTTGTGAGTCAGTGTGTTTGTGAGTGAGTGTTTGTGTGTGTGTTTGTGAGTGAGTGTTTGTGAGTGAGTGTGTTTGTGCATGTGTGTTTGTTTGTGAGTGTTTTTGTAAGTGTTTGTGTGAGTGTTTGTTCGTGAGTGTGTTTGTTTGTGGGTGAGTGTTTGTGTGTGTTAGTTTGTGAGTGAGTGTTTGTGTGAGTGTTTGTGAGTGAGTGAGTGTTTGTGTGTGTTTGTTTGTGAGTGAGTGTTTGTTTGTGTGTGTTTGTGTGAGTGTTTGTGAGTGAGTGAGTGTTTGTGAGTGTGTTTGTTTGTGTGTGGTTGTGTGAGTGTTTGTGAGTGAGTGAGTGTTTGTGAGTGTGTTTGTGAGTGTGTGTTTGTGAGTGAGTGTTTGTGAGTGTGTGTTTGTGAGTGAGTGTTTCTTTGTGAGTGTGTTTGTGAGTGTTTGTGTGAGTGTTTGTACATGAGTCTTTTTGTTCATGAGTGTGTTTTGTGAGTGTGTTTGTGTGAGTGTTTGTGAGTCAGTGTGTTTGTGAGTGTTTGTGTTAGTGTTTGGGAGTGTGTGAGTGTTTGTGAGTGAGTGTGTTTGTGTTAGTGTTTGGGAGTGAGTGAGTGTTTGTGTGAGTGTTTGTGAGTGAGTGTGTTTGTGAGTGTTTGTGTGAGTGTTTGTGTGAGTGTGTGTGTGAGTGTTTGTGAGTGAGTGTGTGTGTGTGTGTGTGTGTGTGTGTGTGTGTGTTTGTGTGAGTGTTTGTGAGTCAGTGTGTTTGTGAGTGTGTTTGTGAGTGAGTGTTTGTGAGTGAGTGTGTTTGTGCATGTGTGTTTGTGAGTGAGTGTGTTTGTGAGTGTGTTTGTGAGTGAGTGTTTGTGAGTGAGTGTGTTTGTGCATGTGTGTTTGTTTGTGAGTGTTTGTGTGAGTGTTTGTTCGTGAGTGTGTTTGTTTGTGAGTGAGTGTTTGTGTGTTAGTTTGTGAGTGAGTGTTTGTGTGTGTTTGTGTGAGTGTTTGTGAGTGAGTGAGTGTTTGTGTGTGTTTGTTTGTGAGTGAGTGTTTGTTTGTGTGTGTTTGTGTGAGTGTTTGTGAGTGAGTGAGTGTTTGTGAGTGTGTTTGTGTGTGTGTTGTAAGTGTATGTTATGTTTGTGACTGTGTTTGAGTGTGTTTGTGTGTTTTGTGAGTGTATGTTGTGTTTGTGTTTGTTTGTGTCTTTGTACTTTGTGAGTGTGTTTGTTTCATGTGGTTTAATCACATCAGGTCTGAATATGATTTTATAATAATATAGATTAGTTTAAGAAACATTCACATTTCCTTCCAGCAATAACTGGTCACACAGATGCAAGAAATACAGACCAATCAGAATGCAGTATGTAAATGTTGGACCAATGGGAGTCGAGTATGCAAATGTGATGAGTATCATCACTCTGTTCAAACTGGAATGAGTCTTGAATTATTAATTATAATATCTCATAAGATCTCAGATTCCTCATGGATTGAGTCAGTGTTTTAGTATGAGAGAGATTGTGATGTTCTGCTGGGCTCCGGTCCAGTGTTCAGTCCAATCACACACACACACACACACACACACACACACACACACACAGCCGCGCGTCACTGGGCCGTTCTTTCAGATGATTTACACATGCATGTAAACACTCAGAATGACTTTATCCCAGTGCAGTGAATTAGTTCTGACCCATCAGGACCACACAATGAGCCGATCCGCTCACTGGAGCTCATTCATCAGATCTTCATCAGTTTTGCTCTTTTAATCAACTCTCGTCATCTTCAACACCAGATCTCATGTTTTCAAACTGGAGGTTTTCTCACCAGATGTTAAAGGAACACGCCACTAGTTTTTAAAATAGGTTTATTTTCCGTCTCCCCTAGAATTGAACAGTTGAGTTTGACCGTTTTCGAATCCATTCAGCCGATCTCCGGGTCTGGCGCTAGCACTTTTAGCATAGCTTAGCATCTGCAATAATATTACACAGCGCCTGAAAATAGGCTAACTTCCGTCAACATAACCAACGTGACAAATGGCTTACACAGAGAGCGCTGGGGACTATTTTCAGGCGCTGTGTAATATCATGGTTGTCAAGGTGTTGCTATGCAGTTTCTAGAGTGTTATGGGTGGTTTCCAGGGTGTTGCTATGGAGTTTCTGTGGTGTAATGGGTGGTTGTCAAGGTGTTGCTATGCAGTTTCTAGGGTGTTATGGTTGGTTGCCAAGGTGTTGCTATGCATTTCCTATGGTGTTAAGGGGGTTTCCAGGGTGTTTCTATATGCAGTTTCTATGGTGTTATGGGTCGTTGCCAAGGTGCTGATATGCAGTTTCTAGGGTGTTATGGTGGTTGTCAGGGTGTTGCTATGCATTTCCTATGGTGTTATGGTTGGTTGACAGGGTGTTTCTATGGTGTTATGGGTGGTTGCCAAGGTGTTGATATGCAGTTTCCTATGGTGTTAAGGGGGTTTCCAGGGTGTTTCTATATGCAGTTTATATGGTGTTATGGGTCGTTGTCAAGGTGTTGATATACAATTTCTAGGGAGTTATAGTGGTTGTCAGGGTGTTGATATGCAGTTTCCTATGGTGTTATGGGTGGTTGCCAGGGTGTTGCGCTATGCAGTTTCCAGGGTGTTATGGTGGTTGTCAAGGTGTTGCTATGCAGTTTCTTGAGTGTTAGGGGTGGTTTCCAGGGTGTTTCTATATGCAGCTTCTATGGTGTTATACAAACTCTTTGGTCATTTTTGAGCGTGATGCTAACGGTCTAATCAGATTCAATGATCTATGCTAAGCTATGCTAAAAGTGCTACCGCAAGACCCGGAGATCGGCTGAATGGATTGAAAAATGGTCAAACTCAACTGTTTAACTCTAGAGGAGACGGAAAATATTTTCAAAAATAGTGGAGTGTTCCTTTAAAGACACTCAGCAGATTACTTCATTCAAAAAATTAAAGTGTAAAACGTTATATAAGTCGGCTGTAACTGAACTAAATATTTGTATTTTATACAAAACATATACATTTTACAAAATAATTTGAAGTTGGTATCACAAAATCTGAGCTGCTAAAGTAAGGTCCAATTTCAAAATGTTTATCATAGGTTGAATTTTGAGTGTTAAAGCGTTCAAATATCTAATTTATGATTATTATTAAAATATGGGATAGGGGGAAAGCAATAAAAAAGGAAACTGAAAGTTAATCTACAGTAACTGTAACTTCAAATTGTGGCTTGGCCTGTTTGTGTTGATGTAGATTGAGTTCAACCTGCATCAGATGTGATGACGTGTGTGTGTGTGTGTGTGTGTGTGTGTGTGTGTGTGAGATGATCTGCGTGTTGTCTTGCCATCATCACACTATCTTGACCATCTAACGGTCTCCTGTGTTTCCAGTAACTGCTGTGGTTGTTGTGTTGTAGAGGCTGCAGGATGTTCACAGCGTCTGTAAAAGTTCACTTGAAGTTTAAGAATCAGATTTGGACATTTCCTGAAGATGATAGTGATGTATGTGGAAAACTAATTGCTATTATGCCGTGAGTGGTTGCCGGGGTGTTGCTATGCATTTCCTATGGTTTTATGGGTGGTTGTCAGGGTGTTGCTATGCATTTCCTATGGTTTTATGGGTGGTTGTCAGGGTGTTGCTATGCATTTCCTATGGTTTTATGGGTGGTTGTCAGGGTGTTGCTATGCATTTCCTATGGTTTTATGGGTGGTTGCCAGGGTGTTGCTATGCATTGCCTATGGTTTTATGGGTGGTTGTCAGGGTGGTTGTCAGGGTGTTGCTATGCATTGCCTATGGTTTTATGGGTGGTTGTCAGGGTGTTGCTATGCATTTCCTATGGTTTTATGGGTGGTTGCCAGGGTGTTGCTATGCATTGCCTATGGTTTTATGGGTGGTTGTCAGGGTGTTGCTATGCATTTCCTATGGTTTTATGGGTGGTTGCCAGGGTGTTGCTATGCATTTCCTATGGTTTTATGGGTGGTTGTCAGGGTGTTGTTATGCAGTATCTAGCGTGTTATGGTTGGTTGCCAGGGTGTTGCTATATTTAGCTTCTACAGTGTTATGGGTGGTTGTCAGGGTGTTGCTAATACAGTTTCTAGGGTCTGGGTGTTGCTATGCATTTCCTATGATGTTATGGGTGGTTGCCAGGGTGTTGCTATGCCGTTTCTAGGGTTTTATGGGTGGTTGTCAGGTTGTTGCTATATTCAGTTTCTACAGTATTATGGGTGTTGTTATGCAGTTTCCACGGTGTTATGGGTGGTTGATAAGGTGTTGCTATATGCCATTTCTACAGTATTATGGGTGTTGCTATGCAGTTTCCAGGGTGTTATGGGTGGTTGCCAAGGTGTTGCTATATGCCGTTTCTTGGGTCAGGATGTTGCTATGCATTTCCTGTAGTGTTATGGGTGTTGCCAATGTGTTTCTATGTGCAGTTTCTATGCTGTTATGGTGGTTGTCAGGGTGTTGCTATGGATTTCATATGGTGTTATGGGTGGTTGCCAGGGTGTTTTTATATGCAGTTTCTATGGTGTTATGAGTGGTTGTCAGGATGATTTGTTTAGTTTGATCAGTATGAGCATTAATAATAGTCATGACTGACTTAAACAGCACTAAAGATCTCAGCATAGACACACACACGCACATCTGTAGGGCCACACATGAGCATTTTGGTTATTTTGTCTATTTTACTCATAATTCTTGTGGTCGCAGCAACTCTGGTGGTTATTATGAAGCTTTAGAGATGCTGTTGTGGGCCGTGTGTGTGAGTGTGTATGTGTGTATGTGTGTGTGCGAGTGTGTGTGGAGGTGAGTCCGAAGACGAAGAGCAGATTGTTTTCTAGCAGATGTGACCTTGCAGTTGTAATGAAAGACAGTGAATGGAGGAGTGTGGAGGGTTTAGACACTCTCGTCATAGTAGCACACGCGTGTGTGTGTGTGTGTGTGTTCAACAGCTGGATGCCAGCTGTGAGTCAGTTTTGCTCCATTCTTCCCTCAGACAAGCTGACTGTGAGTATAATCATGTGTAAATGATGAAATGAGCGTGTAGAAGGAGAGGAGAGCAGATGGAGGTGTGAGGTTTGCTGGAAACCACAGGTATGGACGGCACAGGACGGCATAGAGAGAGAGAGGGAGAGAGAGAGAGAGAGAGAGTTTGGGTGCAGACGCTGGAAAAAAGAAGACGCCCTTTTCACTGAAGTTTCTTTTAAACAGTTTACGGTTGCCATGGCGACAGCTGACGTGACTAAACGATTTAATTCCAAAAGAATCTTTCTTGCAACATTAGTTGAATCTGGCATTCAATCACCTACATTAAAGAAAAAAGAAAACATTATTTAGACATTAAATGCTATTAATTGCTACTGCTTGTTTCAGAACATCCAGAGAACACTCAAGAGTAACGCTCAGAGAACACTCAAGAGTAACACTCAGAGAACACTCAAGAGTAACGCTCAGAGAACACTCAAGAGTAACACTCAGAGAACACTCAAGAGTAACACTCAGAGAACACTCAAGAGTAACGCTCAGAGAACACTCAAGAGTAACGCTCAGAGAACACTCAAGAGTAACGCTCAGAGAACACTCAAGAGTAACACTCAGAGAACACTCAAGAGTAACACTCAGAGAACACTCAAGAGTAACACTCAGAGAACACTCAAGAGTAACGCTCAGAGAACACTCAAGAGTAACGCTCAGAGAACACTCAAGAGTAACACTCAAGAGAACACTCAAGAGTAACGCTCTGAGAACACTCAAGAGTAACGCTCAGAGAACACTCAAGAGTAACGCTCAGAGAACACTCAAGAGTAACGCTCAGAGAACACTCAAGAGTAACACTCAGAGAACACTCAAGAGTAACGCTCAGAGAACACTCAAGAGTAACACTCAGAGAACACTCAAGAGTAACGCTCAGAGAACACTCAAGAGTAACGCTCAGAGAACACTCAAGAGTAACGCTCAGAGAACACTCAAGAGTAACACTCAGAGAACACTCAAGAGTAACGCTCAGAGAACACTCAAGAGTAACACTCAGAGAACACTCAAGAGTAACACTCAGAGAACACTCAAGAGTAACGCTCAGAGAACACTCAAGAGTAACGCTCAGAGAACACTCAAGAGTAACGCTCAGAGAACACTCAAGAGTAACGCTCAGAGAACACTCAAGAGTAACGCTCAGAGAACACTCAAGAGTAACACTCAAGAGAACACTCAAGAGTAACGCTCAGAGAACACTCAAGAGTAACGCTCAGAGAACACTCAAGAGTAACGCTCTGAGAACACTCAAGAGTAACGCTCAGAGAACACTCAAGAGTAACGCTCAGAGAACACTCAAGAGTAACGCTCAGAGAACACTCAAGAGTAATGCTCAGAGAACACTCAAGAGTAACACTCAGAGAACACTCAAGAGTAACGCTCAGAGAACACTCAAGAGTAACGCTCAGAGAACACTCAAGAGTAACGCTCAGAGAACACTCAAGAGTAACGCTCAGAGAACACTCAAGAGTAACGCTCAGAGAACACTCAAGAGTAACGCTCAGAGAACACTCAAGAGTAACACTCAGAGAACACTCAAGAGTAACGCTCAGAGAACACTCAAGAGTAACACTCAGAGAACACTCAAGAGTAACGCTCAGAGAACACTCAAGAGTAACGCTCAGAGAACACTCAAGAGTAACGCTCAGAGAACACTCAAGAGTAACGCTCAGAGAACACTCAAGAGTAACACTCAGAGAACACTCAAGAGTAACACTCAGAGAACACTCAAGAGTAACACTCAGAGAACACTCAAGAGTAACACTCAGAGAACACTCAAGAGTAACGCTCAGAGAACACTCAAGAGTAACGCTCAGAGAACACTCAAGAGTAACACTCAAGAGAACACTCAAGAGTAACGCTCTGAGAACACTCAAGAGTAACGCTCAGAGAACACTCAAGAGTAACGCTCAGAGAACACTCAAGAGTAACGCTCAGAGAACACTCAAGAGTAACACTCAGAGAACACTCAAGAGTAACGCTCAGAGAACACTCAAGAGTAACACTCAGAGAACACTCAAGAGTAACGCTCAGAGAACACTCAAGAGTAACGCTCAGAGAACACTCAAGAGTAACGCTCAGAGAACACTCAAGAGTAACACTCAGAGAACACTCAAGAGTAACGCTCAGAGAACACTCAAGAGTAACACTCAGAGAACACTCAAGAGTAACACTCAGAGAACACTCAAGAGTAACGCTCAGAGAACACTCAAGAGTAACGCTCAGAGAACACTCAAGAGTAACGCTCAGAGAACACTCAAGAGTAACGCTCAGAGAACACTCAAGAGTAACGCTCAGAGAACACTCAAGAGTAACACTCAAGAGAACACTCAAGAGTAACGCTCAGAGAACACTCAAGAGTAACGCTCAGAGAACACTCAAGAGTAACGCTCTGAGAACACTCAAGAGTAACGCTCAGAGAACACTCAAGAGTAACGCTCAGAGAACACTCAAGAGTAACGCTCAGAGAACACTCAAGAGTAATGCTCAGAGAACACTCAAGAGTAACACTCAGAGAACACTCAAGAGTAACGCTCAGAGAACACTCAAGAGTAACGCTCAGAGAACACTCAAGAGTAACGCTCAGAGAACACTCAAGAGTAACGCTCAGAGAACACTCAAGAGTAACGCTCAGAGAACACTCAAGAGTAACGCTCAGAGAACACTCAAGAGTAACACTCAGAGAACACTCAAGAGTAACGCTCAGAGAACACTCAAGAGTAACGCTCAGAGAACACTCAAGAGTAACGCTCAGAAAACATTCAAGAGTAACGCTCAGAGAACACTCAAGAGTAACGCTCAGAGAACACTCAAGAGTAACGCTCAGAGAACTCTCAAGAGTAACGCTCAGAGAACACTCAAGAGTAACGCTCAGAAAACACTCAAGAGTAACGCTCAGAGAACACTCAAGAGTAACGCTCAGAGAACACTCAAGAGTAACACTCAGAGAACACTCAAGAGTAACACTCAGAGAACACTCAAGAGTAACACTCAGAGAACACTCAAGAGTAACACTCAGAGAACACTCAAGAGTAACACTCAGAGAACACTCAAGAGTAACGCTCAGAGAACACTCAAGAGTAACACTCAGAGAACACTCAAGAGTAACGCTCAGAGAACACTCAAGAGTAACGCTCAGAGAACACTCAAGAGTAACACTCAGAGAACACTCAAGAGTAACGCTCAGAGAACACTCAAGAGTAACGCTCAGAGAACACTCAAGAGTAACGCTCAGAGAACACTCAAGAGTAACGCTCAGAGAACACTCAAGAGTAACGCTCAGAGAACACTCAAGAGTAACGCTCAGAGAACTCTCAAGAGTAACGCTCAGAGAACACTCAAGAGTAACGCTCAGAGAACACTCAAGAGTAACGCTCAGAGAACACTCAAGAGTAACACTCAGAGAACACTCAAGAGTAACGCTCAGAAAACATTCAAGAGTAACGCTCAGAGAACACTCAAGAGTAACGCTCAGAGAACACTCAAGAGTAACGCTCAGAGAACTCTCAAGAGTAACGCTCAGAGAACACTCAAGAGTAACGCTCAGAGAACACTCAAGAGTAACGCTCAGAGAACACTCAAGAGTAACGCTCAGAGAACACTCAAGAGTAACGCTCAGAGAACACTCAAGAGTAACACTCAGAGAACACTCAAGAGTAACACTCAGAGAACACTCAAGAGTAACACTCAGAGAACACTCAAGAGTAACGCTCAGAGAACACTCAAGAGTAACGCTCAGAGAACACTCAAGAGTAACACTCAGAGAACACTCAAGAGTAACGCTCAGAGAACACTCAAGAGTAACGCTCAGAGAACACTCAAGAGTAACACTCAGAGAACACTCAAGAGTAACGCTCAGAGAACACTCAAGAGTAACGCTCAGAGAACACTCAAGAGTAACGCTCAGAGAACACTCAAGAGTAACGCTCAGGAGTAACACTCAGAGAACACTCAAGAGTAACACTCAGAGAACACTCAAGAGTAACGCTCAGAGAACACTCAAGAGTAACGCTCAGAGAACACTCAAGAGTAACGCTCAGAGAACACTCAAGAGTAACGCTCAGAGAACACTCAAGAGTAACGCTCAGAGAACACTCAAGAGTAACGCTCAGAGAACACTCAAGAGTAACGCTCAGAGAACACTCAAGAGTAACGCTCAGAGAACACTCAAGAGTAACACTCAGAGAACACTCAAGAGTAACGCTCAGAGAACACTCAAGAGTAACGCTCAGAGAACACTCAAGAGCAACGCTCAGAGAACACTCAAGAGTAACGCTCAGAGAACACTCAAGAGTAACGCTCAGAGAACACTCAAGAGTAACACTCAGAGAACACTCAAGAGTAACGCTCAGAGAACACTCAAGAGTAACGCTCAGAGAACACTCAAGAGTAACGCTCAGAGAACACTCAAGAGTAAGACTCAGAGAACACTCAAGAGTAACGCTCAGAGAACACTCAAGAGTAAGACTCAGAGAACACTCAAGAGTAACACTCAGAGAACACTCAAGAGTAACACTCAGAGAACACTCAAGAGTAACGCTCAGAGAACACTCAAGAGCAACGCTCAGAGAACACTCAAGAGTAACGCTCAGAGAACACTCAAGAGTAACGCTCAGAGAACACTCAAGAGTAACACTCAGAGAACACTCAAGAGTAACGCTCAGAGAACACTCAAGAGTAACGCTCAGAGAACACTCAAGAGTAACACTCAGAGAACACTCAGAGAACACTCAAGAGTAACGCTCAGAGAACACTCAAGAGTAACGCTCAGAGAACACTCAAGAGTAAGACTCAGAGAACACTCAAGAGTAACGCTCAGAGAACACTCAAGAGTAACACTCAGAGAACACTCAAGAGTAACGCTCAGAGAACACTCAAGAGTAACGCTCAGAGAACACTCATCAATTACAGAACCAATTTATTTCAGCTATGAGCATCTCTACAAAAGAGACAGTAGTGTCATGATTCAGATTCAGTGTTGATTCAGTTCAATGACTGTCATTATTCTCCTCTTTTTTAGTTAGTTCGTTAACTGTGTGTGATCAGTGTATGTTCAACACACTCTGTTGTGTGATTGTTAACGCAGTGCTGGAGTGAGCGGCTGGAGGAGAACGGGTTGTTGTGGTGTTTGGTCGAGGGAATAGACGACGGAAGAATCCAGCGAGGGGCGTTGGAGTTGTTTGAGTTATGAAAACAAAGCCAGAGTCGGAAAACAAAGTTTACCATTGAAGAAAAACAGTGATATTGAGAGAGGCGGAGAGGGGGGGGGATGAGGAGTAATCTCGCCGTGGTTGGTCCGATCCCAAGCCCCGCCCATTTCTCTCCTTTCGGCCCGCGTCAGGAACGGCTGGCTACATTAGAGCTGCCATTATCCTCTCCGAGTCATAACAGCCAGAACACCCACCTCGACAGAGAGGAGGAGGAGGATCCGCGGGGAGAGAGAGAGAGAGAGAGAGAGAGAGAGAGAGAGAGAGGGGGGGGGGGGGGGGGGGGGCGAGAAAACAAGCCGAGAGAGAGAGAGAGTTGTTGCAGATGAGGGCGTTCAGGACTCAAACAAGTTTTACAGTTTTACAGTTTTACAGGCCTTCTGTCTGAGACCAATCAGAGTTCAATGTTTTAGAGTCTCTTCTGCCCATTAAGGCTGCATTTATCTGATCATAAATACAGTAAAAAATTGTGAAATATTATTATAATTTAAAATAGCTGTTTTATACCAAGGCTGCATTTATTAGATCATAAATACAGTAAAAAATTATGAAATATTATTACAATTTAAAATGGCCGTTTTATACCAAAGCTACGTTTATTAGATCATAAATACAGTAACA
>NC_137110.1:51258588-51306088 GCF_949357685.1 Gobio gobio | reverse complement strand
CGCCTCCTGGTGGCCGAACGGATGATCACAATCATCAAATACAGTCAAACATTTTAAATGTTTTTGAGTCTCTTCTGCTCACCAAGGCTACGTTTTATCTTTTGTAACATTATAAATGACTTTACTGTCACTTTTGATCAATTTAATGCATCCTTGATGTATAAAAGTATTATTTTATACATTAGTGAAGGGTCATGTGACACTGAAGACTGGAGGAATGATGATAAATTCAGCTTTAATCTCAGGAATAAATGACACTTTACTATATATTCACATAGAGAACAGCTGATCTACACTGGAGGAATATTACACTGATTACTGGAGTTATGATCAGATTAATGCAGACTTGGTTTAAAACAGCTTTTTAAATTATAATAATATTATATTTTTTTTACTGTATTTATGATCTAATAAATGCAGCCTTGGTATAAAACAGCTATTTTAAATTGCAATAATATTTTATAATTTGTACTGTATTTATGATCAGATACATGCAGTCTTGGATTAAAACAGCTATTTTAAATTGTAATAATATTTCATTATTTTTACTGTATTTATGATCAAATTAATGCAGTCTTGGAATAAAACAGCTATTTTAAATCATAATAATATTTCACAATTTTTATTGTATTTATGATCAGATAAATGCAGCCTTGGAATAAAACAGGTATTTTAAATTGTAATAATATTTCATAATTGTTACATTATTTATGATCAGATTAATGCAGTCTTGGAATAAAACAGCTATTTTAAATCATAATAATATTTCACAATTTGTATTGTATTTATGATCAGATAAATGCAGTCTTGGAATAAAACAGCCATTTTAAATTGTAATAATATTTCATATTTTTTACTGTATTTATGATCAAATTAATGCAGTCTTGGAATAAAACAGCCATTTTAAAATGCAATAATATTTCACAATTTTTACTGTATTTATGATCAAATTAATGCAGTCTTGGAAAAAAAACAGCTATTTTAAATCATAATAATATTTCACAATTTGTACTGTATTTTTGATCAAATAAACGCAGTCTTGGTGAGCAGAAGAGACTCAAAAACATTACAAATCTTAATGTTTCCAAACTTTTGACTGGTGCTATATATATATATACAGTATATAAATAATAGAAAATATTATATATGGGTATGTAATAAGTAAGTGTGTGTGTGTGTGTGTGTGTAGACTGGCTCCGTCAGTAAGATCCCCCTACAGCGAGGTGTCGTCTGTGTGTGTGGCGCGCCCTAGTGGTCAGCCGCCGGATAGCAGAGAGATGTACAACCACTCCATGACCCCTGGAGCCTGCATGGACCCCTACATGCGTCCGCCACACGCACCCCCGCCGCACGGCATGATGGGACACCGCGGGATGGCCCCGCCCGAGGGTGAGTGCTCACTGCTCATTATCAGAAGCCTCACATTCATTGAGCTGGGCTGCCATTAGATCAGTGTAATATTGAATCAGATCAGTGGTTTGAGAGCCAATCGAGTATCAAAACTTTGGGTCTATAATAGTCAAATAGATGCGTCTGGGGCCCTATCACACACCCGGAGCTGTGACGAGTGTGTTCTCCAGCCGGACGCAGTTCTCATGTGTGATCAGGAGCATTGCTGGAGCTGCTATTGGAGGAACTGAAAATCACTGACCATTGACCAACACACACCTGCTCTAAAGTCAATAGTGCAGTATTTGTGTGTTATTTAAAGAGTGTGTTAGTGATATGAGCCTATAGGAGGAGCACAACACACACACACTCTGCTTATTACACACACAGGGACACGCAACAGCACACACACACTCTGATAATTACACACAGGGACGCGCAGCAGCAGTACACACACACACACACTCACACACTCTGATAATTACACACAGGGACGCGCAGCAGCAGTACACACACACACACACACACACACACACTCACACACTCTGATAATTACACACAGGGACGCGCAGCAGCAGTACACACACACACACACACACACACACACACTCTGATAATTACACACAGGGACGCGCAGCAGCAGTACACACACACACACACACACACACTCTGATAATTACACACAGGGACGCGCAGCAGCAGTACACACACACACACACTCACACACTCTGATAATTACACACAGGGACGCGCAGCAGCAGTACACACACACACACACACACACACACACTCACACACTCTGATAATTACACACAGGGACGTGCAGCAGCAGTACACACACACACACACACACACACACTCTGATAATTACACACAGGGACGCGCAGCAGCAGTACACACACACACACACACACACTCTGATAATTACACACAGGGACGCGCAGCAGCAGTACACACACACACACACACACACACACACACTCTGATAATTACACACAGGGACGCGCAGCAGCAGTACACACACACACACACACTCTGATAATTACACACAGGGACACGCAGCACACACACACACACGCACTGATTATTACACACACAGGGACGCGCAGCAGCACACACACACACCACACACACACTCTGCCTATTACACACACAGGGACATGCAACAGCACACACTCACACACTCTGATTATTACACACACACACACACACACACACACACACACACACACACACACACACTCTGATTATTACACACACACTCACACACTCTGATTATTACACACACACTCACACACTCTGATTATTACACACACACACACACTCTGATTATTACACAACAGGGACGCGCAGCAGCACACACACACACACACACACACACACTCTGCTTATTACACACACTCTGATTATTACACACACAGGGACGCGCAGCAGCACACACACACACCACACACACACTCTGCCTATTACACACACTCTGTTTATTACACACACAGGGACATGCAACAGCACACACTCACACACTCTGATTATTACACACACACACACACTCTGATTATTACACACACACTCACACACTCTGATTATTACACACACACACACACACTCTGATTATTACACATACAGGGACGCGCAGCAGCACACACACACACACACACACACACACACACTCTGCTTATTACACACACTCTGATTATTACACACACAGGGACATGCAACAGAACACTCACACACTCTGATTATTACACACACACACACACACTCTGCTTATTACACACACAGGGACGCGCAGCAGCAGCACACACACACACACACACACACACTCTGATTATTACACACACAGGGACATGCAACAGCACACACACACACACACACACACACACTCTGATTATTACCACACAGGGACACGCAACAGCACACACTCACACACTCTGATTATTACACACACACACACACTCTGATTATTACACACACACTCACACACTCTGATTATTACACACACACACACACACTCTGATTATTACACATACAGGGACGCGCAGCGCACACACACACACACACACACACACACACACACACACACTGCTGATTACACACATAGGGACATGCAACAGCACACACACACACACACACTCTGATTATTACACACATAGGGACGCGCAGCAGCACACACACACACACACACACACACTCTGATTATTACACACACACACACACACTCTGATTATTACACACACACACACACACACACACACTGTGATTATTACACACACACACACACACACACACACACACTCTGATTATTACACACACACACACACACACACACTCTGATTATTACACACACACACACACACACACTCTGATTATTACACACACACACACACACACACACACACTCTGATTATTACACACACACACACACACACACACATTCTGATTATTACACACACACACACACACACACACTCTGATTATTACACACACACTCTGATTATTACACACACACACACACACTCTGATTATGACACACACAGGGACGTGTAGCAGCACACACACACACACACACACACACACACTCTCTGGAGAAGCGTTCAGTCTCTCCTCATATAAACAGTGAATCCTCTCGTGGTGCAGCACAATTGGCTTTTAAAGGGAAAGGGAGATGAGGCTCTGATTGGTTTATTGATGTTACGCCCAAAACACACCCAATGCTCATTAAGAGACGAGGGACGGCCCTTCTGGACCATGAGCGTTTGTCCGTTAAACTAGCAGAAGTGGATCCGGACACGCCTCAGAGCTCCTGCGCTCAGATCAGTGTAACCGTGTTGTTGTTCCAGGGGTCAGCGGCGTCCCCTACTGTACCCAGAGCATGATGTCATCTCACCACAGTCTCACGCATCACCAGCCGGGCCCTGAGCACATGGGACCAGGAGACGGTGAGACAGAGCAAATTCATACAGTTCAATCACTTCACCCTCTGGCTTCTTCATTCACGGGCCACACTCGGGACCTTCAGGTCAAAAATGACCCCCAGAGGAAATGAATGGGAAAAATATGAAAATACAGAGTTTTTTTGTGCATACAATCATCAAATCAGCCAGGATGCAGAAAAAAAGCTCAACAGTGAAGATCTCTAAAACATCAAGAATGCAAAACAGACAAAAAAACTCACACACACACACACTTATGCAACCTGGTCTCATTGTGAAAATGTACCTCTGGCAACGTTTTTGCAAACCGCCAAAATACGTACCAATAAGTACATATCACTGCAGTTTCAAAGTGAAATGAACACTAGAGGCAGTAAAACAGCAAGCACTTTTTATCGTTTTTTTTTTTCATGTAAATGAATAAATTTTGGAGTTTGCGTCACTTAATCTGCTCCATATGCTCGGCTTTTTATTATATAATAAGTTTGCTCAGTAGCTCAGCTGGTACAGATTTGTACTTGTTATAATGAAAGCTCAGGTACGAATCCCGTGAAAGACAAGTCATGATAAAAGAGCTCAAAGATGAGTTCACACAAGCTAACAAGACATGGTTACTATTGTATTTTTGTCACATTTGCTTTTGTTAACACAATCGGTTAGGTTTAGGGTTTAGTGTTGGTGTACGATAAAAAAACAATGTCACAAAACGTCAGATTGACGCTCATCTGTTCCGGGAAAAAACGAAGCTTTTGGCGGCACCCAGTGGACATATCACTTTGAAACTGCAGTGATATGTACATATTGGTACGTATTTTGGGGTTTGCAAAAACGTTGCCAGAGGTACATTTTCGCAATGAGACCAGGCTGCACTTATACACACAAAAACACACGCACACACAAATTAACGCGTGCCATTCCAAAAGCTAATTGTGTTTTTGTGTGTGTGTCTGTGTGAGTTTTGCATTCTTGATGTTTTAGAGATCTTCACTGTTGAGCTTTTTTTCTGCATCCTGGCTGATTTGTAGATTGTATGCACAAAAAACCTCCGTATTTTCATATTTTTGCCAATTTCCCATTCATTTTCTATGAGGGTCATTTTTGACCCGAATGTGTGACTATTTTTTTACGACCACTTAGACTTTTCAAATCCTGTCCCCAATTTTTTTGGGTGTTCATATACCAAGTACCAATAAAGTCACCAAGTTTCGGACCATTCCGATGAAGCTACGATTTTTAACATTTTTTTAATAAAACGTTTCGGGTCATGGTTAACTCTTTACCCGCCAGGGTAGCATTTTCACCAAAATTTGAATGTATGAATATCTGATCATATTGATTATTTTAAAGTGCTACCAAGACCAAAAATGCTCTCTCTCTGTGTGTGTGTGTGTGTGTGGCAGCGTCTTGTTTCTCGACGCCGCGCTCCATGCTGAAGTTGAGTAAGAAGCGTGCGCTGTCCATCTCGCCCCTGTCTGATGCCAGTGTGGACCTGCAGACGGTCATCCGCACCTCGCCCAACTCACTGGTGGCCTTCGTGAACTCTCGCTGCGGGCAGAACGCTGCCAGCTCATACGGGCATCTGTCTGTGGGCACCATGAGGTGAGGACCTGCGCCCCCTGCAGTCTGCCATCAGCATTACACCGCATGAAATGACCCGCTTTGTAAATCTCTCATCATGCTATATTATCACCAAATATTACATAGTTCATATTTGAATAATTTAACACATTTGCATGCTCACATGTGGGTTAATGGTCACATGCGTTATACTTAAAGGGTTAGTTCACCCAAAAATGAAAATTGTGTCATTAATGTCTGAGCCTCATGTGGTTGGACACCCGTCAGACCTCCGTTCATCTTCAGACACAAATGAAGATATTTTAGTGTAAATCTGATGCTCTGAAAGGCCTCCATTGGCTCAATGCACTTTACACTCTCAAGACCCTTAAAAGACACTAAAGACTAAAGTTACAAAGTCCATCTCACTACAGCGGCTCTACAATAACTTTATGAAGACGAGAATAGTTTTTGTGCGCAAAAAAACCCTAAATAACGACTTATATAGTGATGACGATTTCAAAACACGGCCTCATGAAGCTTCGAAGCGTTATGAATCAGTGAGTCGATTCAGCAGTTTGAAGCGTTATGAATCAGTGAGTCGATTCAGCAGTTTGGAGCGTTATGAATCAGTGAGTCGATTCAGCAGTTTGAAGCGTTATTAATCAGTGAGTCGATTCAGCAGTTTGAAGCGTTATTAATCAGTGAGTCGATTCAGCGGTTTGAAGCGTTATTAATCAGTGAGTCGATTCAGCAGTTTGAAGAGTTATTAATCAGTGAGTCGATTCAGCAGTTTGAAGCGTTATGAATCAGTGAGTCGATTCAGCAGTTTGAAGCGTTATTAATCAGTGAGTCGATTCAGCAGTTTGGAGCGTTATTAATCAGTGAGTCGATTCAGCGGTTTGGAGCGTTATTAATCAGTGAGTCGATTCAGCAGTTTGAAGCGTTATTAATCAGTGAGTCGATTCAGCGGTTTGAAGCGTTATTAATCAGTGAGTCGATTCAGCAGTTTGGAGCGTTATTAATCAGTGAGTCGATTCAGCAGTTTGAAGCGTTATTAATCAGTGAGTCGATTCAGCAGTTTGAATCGCCAAATTCCGAATCATCAATCGGCTCAGTGATTCATAACGCTTCGAAGCTTCATGATGCTTTGTTTTGAAATCGTCATCACTATATAAGTCGTTATTTAGGGTTTTTTTGCGCACAAAAACTATTCTCGTCTTCATAAAGTTATTGTAGAGCCGCTGTAGTGAGATGGACTTTGTAACTTTAGTCTTTAGTGTCTTTTAAGGGTCTTGAGAGTGTAAAGTGCATTGAGCCAATGGAGGCCTTTCAGAGCATCAGATTTACACTAAAATATCTTCATTTGTGTCTGAAGATGAACGGAGGTCTGACGGGTGTCCAACCACATGAGGCTCAGTCATTAATGACACAATTTACATTTTTGGGTGAACTAACCCTTTAGAGATAAAATGATTAAATCCAATAGATCACAATGTTTGTGTAAGTTGATGCAATAATATCAGTTTTCTGTTGGCGGGTCATTTTTGACCCGGGAACTCTATACCAAGGTGGGAAAACCTCCCAAAAAGTACAGAAACTATCAAAAAACTGTTATACCTGTATGAGTAAAGTCATGAGAAAGCTGTAGTCCAACGCAATAGCATTAAGTAGTAAATCCTGAGTGTCCCGTAAAGCCTTCACCTCTGCCCATTTACACACGTTCCTTATGATTTCAGTCCGTCGCTGGGTTTCTCCAGCTCCATGAACTACCCATCCAGAGCTCAGGGGAACATGTACAGTTCTCCATCCTGCCTCGGACCTCCACCCCGCCTGCCTCCACACAACCCCAGGCTCCACGGCCCTCCCAAACACACACACGTGAGCGCCGTCCCGTCACTGGGTTTAGTGACACCTGCTGGTTTAGTTTCATTCATGGTCACATGGTGCATTCGTTACAGTGTTTATTCATCTTAATCATCCTTAAAGTTAAAGTTCAGGTCCATAAAATATTAACAGACACAACTTTTTGATTTTAATGTGTTAGTAAATGTTGAAATTAATATTAACTAAGATTAATAAATGCTTTTTTCTGTTTATTTTAACTAATGGAACCTTCTTGTAATGTGTTATCATTTTTAATAGTATTTTGAATTAGCTTTTACTTTTATATTTTAGTTGTGTTTGTAATTTTGTAATGTACTTTTGTCATTTTTATTACATATTATTTTATAATATTACTATCCAGGTTTAATTTATTCTTATTTCAGTCATAGTTTTAATTTATTGATTTCCAGTTACTAATTATTCATCTTAATGATACTTAAACGTTAAAGTCCAGGTCCATAAAATATTAACAGACACAACTTTTTGATTTTAATGTGTTAGTAAATGTTGAAATTAATATGAACTAAGATTAATAAATGCTTTAGAATATTCTTTTCAGTTTATGATGGTTTAGTTTTATTCATGGTCACACTTGCAACTAACAATGTGCAGTACATCTGTTACAGGGTTTATTCATCTAAATGATAGTTAAAATCCATAAAATATTAACAGACAACTTTTAGATTTTTGATTACGTTGAAATTAATATTAACTTAGATTAATAAATGCTTCAGAATATTTTTCTTCAGTTTATTTTAACTAATGGAACCTTATTTTAATGTGTTACTATTTGTATTAATATTTTGAATTAGCTTTTCCTTTTATATATATATATATATATATATATATATATATATATATATATATATATATATATATATATATATATATATATATATATATATATATATATATGCTTTTGTAATTTTTATTACTTTTCATTTTATAATATTACTATTCAGGTTTAATTTATTCTTATTTCAGTCATAGTTTTAATTTCTTTTATTTACAGTTACTAATGTCAGTGTTTAACTTAAACTAAACACAAATCAGAAGTGTTGCCCTGACACTGAACTGAAATAAGCTTTATTAAATATGAAATTATCATAAACTAATATTAAAAATGGATCCTTTTAGCAAAGTGTTACCATTCTTTAATATTTGGAAACATTACTATTTTTATGTTTTAGAAAGAGTCTCTTCTGCTCATCAAGGCTGAATTTATTTGATCAAAATTACAGAAAAATCTGTAATATTGTGAAATATTATTACAATTTAAAATAATGGCTTTCTATTTTGATATACTTTAAAATATAATTTATTCCTGTGATCAAAGCTGAATTTATCATCATTACTCCAGTCTTCAGTGTCACATGACCCTTCACTAATCACTCTCATATGAGGATTTGATGCTCAATTATTAATTTTAATAATACTATTTTAACTTTATTATTACTTTAACACATCCTTGCTGAATAAAAGTATTAATTTCATTCAAAAAAAGAAAAAAAAATTACTGACCCGAACTTTTGAATGGTAGTTTATATTTAAAAAAAATTCTATTTTATATATAAATGCTGTAGTTTTTTTTGTTGTCTTTTTATGCATCATAATCCTGAAAAAAGTATGATAGGTTATAAAAAAAGTAACTGTGTACAACATCCTCATATGAGAGTGATTAGTGAAGGGTCATGTGACACTGAAGACTGGAGTATGAGGATAAATTCAGCTTTTGATCGCAGGATATAAATTATATTTTAAAGTATATCAAAACAGAAAACCCATATTTTAAATTGTAATAATATTTCACAATATTGCAATTTTTTCTGTATTTTTGATCAAATAAATGCAGCCTTGATGAGCAGAAGAGACTCTTTCAGAAATGTTAAAATAGTAATGACCAAACTTTTGACCGGTGCTGTATATTTGATTTCATGTCAGTTGTCAAATCACGTCAGCTTCATAGCACTTTAGGCAAAGCAGATTGTTTTAAAGCAAAAAATTATTTTGTTATTTAGTATTTTTGTCTTTTTTCCAGTCCATTTGTGACCCAGTAGCTCAAAACCAGTCATAAGTCTCACGGGTATATCTGTGCAATAGCCAACAATACATATATGGGTCAAAATTATCAATTTTTCTTTTATGCCAAAAATCATTAGGATATTAAGATCATGTTACATAAATATATCACAAATGTATTATTAGTAGTAACATGCATTGCTAAGGACTTCATTTAGACAACTTTAAAGGAGATTTTCTCAATATTTAGATTTTTTTGCACCCTCAGATTCCAGATTTTCAATAGTTGTATCTGTAAAAAATGTTAGTTTATGATTATAATAATAACCGTGGTGTGTGTGTTCAGCTGAAGACCGAGCCGGTTCTGGGAAGCGTGATGGAGGGCATTAACATCAAGAGCCTGGAGGAGCATTCAGAGGGGGATGTGGCGAGTCCATCCTCCACAGGGACTCAGGTAAGAATCGCCCGTCTTTGACTAATACATGAGTTCTGGATGCGATACTCATGACTGTTTATGCTCATGTGCTGCAGCCAGAGGTGGACAGTAACAAAGGACATTTACTTGAGTACTGCACTTAAAGGGTTAGTTCACGCAAAAATTAAAATTCTGTCATTAATTCCTCTCCTTCATGTGGTTGGACACCCGTCAGACCTCCGTTCATCTTCAGACACAAATGAAGATATTTTAGTGTAAAGCTGATGCTGAGAAAGGCTTCAGATAGGCCTCCATTGGCATTCAGTACATTTACACTCACAAGACCCATAAAAGGCACTTAAAACGTCGTTACAAAGTCCATCTCACCACAGTGACTCTACAATAATCTTACGATGCGACAACAATAGTTTTTGTGCGCAAAAAAAAATCGAAATAACGCCTTTATCCAGCTTGTTCTTGTCTTCCGTGTGCAGTGTTGGGAATAGCGGCGTTATAGATAAACGGCGTTACTAACGGAATTACTTTTTTCGGTAACGAGTAATCAAACGAATTACTGTTTCTTCCGTTACAACGCCGTTAGCGTTACTGAGGAAAAAAAATGCGGCGTTACTATAATTGAGCTCACTGAAGCGGTTTCATCCGAACAGGCTCTCTCGCCGCATTCACACGGGGCGTCGGCGTCAACGCTTCTCGTTTACTTTGAATGGGTGACGTCATGCGTTGCCGAACTGAATTGTGGGTTCCGTCGCGGCGCTTCACTCGCGTTGCAAGCGGCAAAAGTTGAAGATTTCTCAACTTTTCAAGCGCCAACGCAGGCGTCATCCAATCAGATCACCCTATGCAAATATCCTAGAGCAGACGCTAGCCAATCGCGTTCGTTTAAAACACCGGTGAATGAAGAGTGAAGAACGTTCTAAAATGGAGGAAAAGCTAATAATTGCGGTGGGTAATCACCCGGTCCTTTACTACCAATCATTATTTACATACCGGGACACAAACTGGAGAGACCAGGCCTGGAAAGAGGTGGCAGAGACGGTTGGAGAATCTGGAATGTATCATGCTTGTATTCCGTCCGTGCTCTGTTTATCATTGAATGACAGGCAGCATATCATATCATATGGTTCAAATAGGCGCTATCCCCCAGCCAAATGAGGAATCAAATATTAAAGTGATCAGTTTTCATACACAAAATAGTCTCACAGACTAGCTGTCAAAAAAGGCGCTTTTTTGTGTTGTGTTGTGGTCCAAGCGGCAAGTATGTGATTAGCTGTTGTCACTATGACGGTCGCGTCAGCACCAAGTTTCAGCCACGCCCTCTGTCAAGCGTTGACGCCGAAGCCTCGTGTGAATGCGTCGTGAGTCAGTCGGACCTGCAATGCGTGTGTGTGTGTGTGTGTGCGCGCGCGCGCGCCAGCCATGCGTGTTGGGGGTGGGTGCGGTGGTACACATAACTGATGATGATTGGTGGGTGTGAGACAAGGTTGAGGTTGATAGGTTGAGTTCACACTCACACACACACACACACACACACCTATGACGCACACGCATATGCACAGTCAGCGATGGCAAGTCCAACGACTTCAAAGGTAGTTTTCGCAAACTGGAAGTATAAGCGCTACTTTTCCCTCGTTGAGGTGAAAGGTAAGAATGTTTATGTAACGTGCAACTTATGCCCAGGAAGAAAGAGTCTCTCCACGCCGGTGGCTAGTGATTCTAATCTAATCTAATGAAGCCTCACATCATCACAGCCACAACATTAGTGGCTAAAAACCCAGGTGATAACGTGAGCTCCACTACCAGAGGAGTAGTAAAGAAGTACTGATACTATTTACACAATATTTAAACTATAGTAGTGATACTACTGATAATATTTACAATAATGTATTGAATTTGATAGGTGTCTCTCACGTTGTCCCACAGCAACATTACAATAGTGTACATTTAATGTACAATGTTTTATAATAGCAATTTATTCTATTTAGTGTCCAATTCATTCATTTAACATATTTAAAATTGGGGGCATCCAAGTTATTTGACATATTTGAAAGAAAGAAAAAAGTAACACAGTAGTTACTTTCCCTGGTAATTAGTTACTTTTATAATGATGTAACTCAGTTACTAACTCAGTTACTATTTGTAAGAAGTAACTAGTAACTATAACTAATTACTTTTTTAAAGTAACGTGCCCAACACTGTCCGTGTGTGTCTCCACGACGCATGCGTGAGAATATGACGCAGATCCGGTGTTCGGACACATGACCCAGAAGAGATTTGTTTACAAGCAGAGGAAGACGCGCGTGTCTAAGCTGTTGAATTCTACATTGATCGTGCTTTAGGTCTCGGCGTAGTTCTCAAAATGGGGTTAAAGTGTGTATTTCATGGATTCCCGAACGCCGGATCTGCTCATATTCTTGCGCATGCGTCGTGGAGGCACACACGGAAGACAAGAAGAGGTTGAATAAAGTTATTTTGATTTTTTTTTTGCGCACAAAAACTATTGTCTTCGCTTCGTAAAATTATTGTAGAGTCACTGTGGTGAGATGGACTTTGTAACGACGTTTTTAGTGCCTTTTATGGGTCTAGTGAGTGTAAATGTACTGAATGCCAATGGAGGCCTATCTGAAGCCTTTCTCAGCATCAGCTTTACACTAAAATATCTTCATTTGTGTCTGAAGATGAACGGAGGTCTGACGGGTGTCCAACCACATGAGGGAGAGGAATTAATGACAGAATTGTCATTTTTGGGTGAACTAACCCTTTAAGTACACTTTTTGAGTATCTGTACTTTACTGAAGTATTATTTTGTAGCGAAACTTTTACTTTAACTTCACTACATTTCAAAGACAAATATCGTACTTTTTACTCCACTACATTTCTATCAAGGTCCTCGAAGTCAAAAGTCGTTTCTGTAGCAGCTTTGCAAGTCAGTGGAGGATTTTTTTTCTTCTTTAAAAGTGTTTTTTTTTTTTTTTTTGCAAAATGTAAATGTCTGGGAGAGAGAGAAGCATAGACATATGGATGAATCTGAAAAAGCCTGATGAAAGAGCACGAGTACTGAATAGAGCTTTCTTTTGTGTTTTTTTTGCACTTAAACAGACCAATACACACAACATTTAAAAAATTTAATTTAGGAAAAAATTCCCGTAAACAAAGTTGATTATGTCTTAAGTGAACGTAAACAGTTGAGAGAACATCGGATGTGTATCAGTGTATTGGATCTGTGCATTCAGCCTTAAAGTGACAGCAGCTTTGTAAAAAGCTTTGTAACTTTTAAGTATTTAAATTAGTACAACGTTGTCGTATGGAGCATCACTGACTGGCTTAAACCAGCGTGCATTTATACAACAATGCAACAATAATAAAATAATGCATTGACATAAAAAAGGAAATTTACTTTTGATACTTAAGTACTTTTAAAAGCAAGTACTTCTGTACTTTTACTTAAGTAATAATAGTTTTTAACAACTTTCACTTGTAACAGAGTAATATTTGACCAGTGGTACTTTTACTTTCACTCGAGTAATGGAGTACATTGTCCACCTCTGCAGGATCCTCTTCTGGGTTTACTCGAGGGAAGAGATGACCTGGATAAAGAGGAGAAACCTGAACCAGAAGCCGTCTATGAGACCAACTGCCACTGGGAAAGCTGCAGCAAAGAGTTCGACACTCAGGAACAACTCGTGCATGTGAGCGATAAGAGTCATTTACTCCACTTTACACACCATTCTTTCACATTTTGTCTTTGACTGACAAGCTTCAAAACGGAAGTGTGTGATATGGCGAGTCAGTGTGATAGAGTGATAAACAGAAAGAAAATCAGACTCTTATTCACGGAGAACTTTCTCTTCTGGAAATCTTCACATTAGAATGATTAGTGAAGGGTCATGTGACACTGAAGACTGGAGTAATGATGATAAATTCAGCTTTGATCACAGGAATAAATGACACTTTACTATATATTCACATAGAGAACAGCTGATCTACACTGGAGGAATATTACACTGATTACTGGAGTTATGATCAGATTAATGCAGAATTTGTACTGTATTTATGACCAAATAAACACAGCCTTGGTATAAAACAGCTATTATAAATTATAAAAATGTTTCACAATTTTTACTGTATTTATGATCAAATAAATGCAGTCTTGGTATAAAACAGCCATTTAAAATCGTTATAATATTTCATAATTTTTACAGTATTTTTGATCAAATAAATGCAGTCTTGGTATAAAACAGCTTTTTTAAATTATAATAATATTTCACAATTTTTAATGGACTTATGATCAAATAAACGTAGCCTTGGTATAAAACGGCCATTTAAAATCGTAATAATATTTCATAATTTTTACTGGAGTTCTGATCAAATAAATGCAGCCTTGGTATAAAACAGCCATTTAAAATCGTAATAATATTTCATAATTTTTACTGGACTTATGATCTAATAAATTCAGTCTTGGTATAAATCAGCCGTTTAAAATCGTAATAATATTTCAAAATTTTTACTATATTTATGATTAAATAAACACAGCCAAGGTATAAAACAGCTATTTTAAATTATAATAATATTTCCAATTTTTTACTGTATTTATGATCAAATAAATGCAGCCTTGGTATAAAACAGCTATTTAAAATCGTAATAATATTTCATAATTTTTACTGGAGTTATGATTAAATAAATACAGTCTTGGTATAAAACAGCCATTTAAAATCGTAATAATATTTCATAATTTTTACAGTATTTTTGATCAAATAAATGCAGTCTTGGTATAAAACAGCTTTTTTAAATTATAATAATATTTCACAATTTTTACTGGACTTATGATCAAATAAACGTAGCCTTGGTATAAAACGGCCATTTAAAATCGTAATAATATTTCATAATTTTTACTGGAGTTATGATCTAATAAATGCAGTCTTGGTATAAATCAGCTGTTTAAAATCGTAATAATATTTCAAAATTTTTACTATATTTATGATTAAATAAACACAGCCTAGGTATAAAACAGCTATTTTAAATTATAATAATATTTTAAAATTTTTACTGTATTTATGACCAAATAAACACAGCCTTGGTATAAAACAGCTTTTTAAAATCGTAATAATATTTCATAATTTTTACTGGAGTTATGATTAAATAAATGCAGTCTTGGTATAAAACAGCTATTTAAAATCGTAATAATATTTCATAATTTTTACTGGAGTTATGATTAAATAAATGCAGTCTTGGTATAAATCAGCCATTTAAAATCGTAATAATATTTCAAAATTTTTACTATATTTATGATTAAATAAACACAGCCAAGGTATAAAACAGCTATTTAAAATCGTAATAATATTTCATAATTTTTACTGGTGTTATGATCTAATAAATGCAGCCTTGGTATAAAACAGCCATTTAAAATCGTAATAATATTTCATAATTTTTACTGTATTTATGATCAAATAAATGCAGTCTTGGTATAAAACAGCTATTTTAAATGATAATAATATTTAAAAAAATTTACTGTATTTATGACCAAATAAACACAGCCTTGGTACGAAACAGCTATTTAAAATTGTAATAATATTTCACAATTTTTACTGTATATATGATCAAATAAATGCAGCCTTGATATAAAACAGCTATTTTAAATTGTAATAATATTTCAAAATTTGTACTGTATATATGATTAAATAAATGCAGCCTTGACATAAAACAGCTATTTTAAATTATAATAATATTTCAACATTTTTACTGTATTTATGACCAAATAAACACAGCCTTGGTATAAAACAGCTATTTTAAATTGTAATAATATTTCAAAATTTTTACTGTATTTATGATCAAATAAACGCAGCCTTGGTATAAAACAGCTATGGATGATGTTGATCATCAGATCCTCATATGAGAATGATTAGTGAAGGATCATGTGACACTGAAGACTGGAGTAATGATGATAAATTCAGCTTAATAAATGACACTTTACTATATATTCACATAGAGAACAGCTGATTTAAATCATAATATTTCGCAATATCACTGGCGGTGTATGACACTAGGTGTTTATTTCCCCTGTCAATCATCCCGTTTCCTGATGTTCCCCTTGTTCAGCACATCAACAACGAGCACATCCACGGGGAGAAGAAGGAGTTTGTGTGTCACTGGATGGACTGTTCTCGGGAGCAGCGGCCCTTCAAGGCCCAGTATATGCTGGTGGTCCACATGCGCAGACACACCGGAGAGAAGCCGCACAAGTGCACTGTGAGTAGGGGTCGACCGATATGGATTTTTTAGTGCTGATGCCGATACCGATTTTTTTTTTCATCAGCCTCAGCCGATGGCCGATACGGGCTGCCGATTTTCTTGAGCCGATATTTGGAGCCGATACTGCTTTTGCTCCCTCAATTTACATCATAAAAATGACACAATGATCATGATAACAATTTAAAAATTAAAAAAGGAACATTTTTTGAACTAAAAAAAAACAATATTTAACAAATAGTAAAAACAGGTGAGGTAGAACAAGAAAAAAAGAGAGTTCAGTGGTGAAAATAAATTCTGAAAATAAATATTTAAGCATATATAAAATAATTACACTATTGCACAGTATCAACAAGCAAGCAACATACACACTGACTGTACTATACTTCATTTTAAAACTATTTACAACCTAGGCATTTAATGCTTAGGTGCACTTAACTTAATCTCTTGAAAAAATATCGCGAACGCAGCAGCCTTGAATCGGCCGATGCCGATACATGTAAAAATCGCAAATATCGGCCGATATATCGGTCTAACACTAACTGTGAGTTCCTGCTCGGTCACATGACTTCTGCTTCAGCCCTCCCGAACCAGTGTTGGGGGAACCGCATTACAAGTAACTTGAGTTTTGTAATAATATTACTTTTTCCAGGTAACTAGTAAAGTAACGCATTACTTTTCCAATTTACAACAAAATATAATATTTTTCAAAAAAGTAACGCAATTACTTTTTCATATTAATTTGACTGACAGCTCTCCTGCCCCCATGTTGAGAGAAATAAGTGCAGAGGTGTGTGTGTGTGTGTGTGTGTGTGTGTGTGTGTGTGTGTGTGTGTGTGTGTGTGTGTGTGTGTGTGTGTGTGTGTGTGTGTGTGTGTGTGTGTGTGTGTGTGTGAACATGAGGGTTATTGTAGTTCTAGACTAAATGTGAGCATTTATTTATCTCACTTGCACAATAAAGATCATGTACTCCTCAAGATGATTAAAATCTGTCAAATGCAAAATCAGAGTACTATGCAAACCTCCAATAATTAAATGTTAAATAAATAAAACAACTATTTTTATGCATAATCTACCTTTATATTTAATTGACCAATGTCTTGCTGCTGACCTTTGATGATGAAAATTACTAGATTTTTTGTTTTTATTGGTAACTTTTTCCTCCTGCATCTATTCCTCCATTATCCAGAGCTGCGCCCTCTAGTGTTCATGAGGGAATCTGCATTTTCACCTCAGCCTAGGGCGCATTATTTACATTTTAGTATGAAGAGGTCTTTACCATTGCACAAAAATATGACTTTTTTTGTTATAAACAAAAGCAAAAACTAAAACAAAAACAAGCCCAGCCCAGGTGAGAAAAAGTAACGCAAAAGTAACGTAACGCATTACTTTTCTTAAAAAGTAACTAAGTAACTCAATTAGTTACTTTTTTAGGGAGTAACGCAATATTGTAATGCATTACTTTTCAAAGTAACTTTCCCCAACACTGTCCCAAACATCTCCAGATAATGAATGTTTCTGCTCCTGTGCTTCAGTTCGAGGGCTGTAATAAAGCATACTCGCGTCTGGAGAACCTGAAGACTCATCTGCGCTCACACACCGGCGAGAAACCGTATGTGTGTGAGCACGAGGGCTGCAACAAGGCCTTCTCCAACGCATCTGACCGCGCCAAGCACCAGAACAGAACACACTCCAACGAGGTACATCATCACACACACACACACACACACACACACGCCATGTTCTCGGCTTCAGCAATGCTACACTCTGAAAAATGCTGGGTTAAAAATAACTAAGGCTGTCAAAAGATTAATCGCGATTAATTGCATCCAAAATAAAAGTTTGTGTTTGCATAATATATGTGTGTGTACTCTGTTAATTATTATTTATATATAAATACACACACATTCATGTATATATTTAAGAAATATTTGCATACTGTATATACATTTATATAATCTATAATATATATAAATATAAATGTTTTATATATAAAAATAATATTTTTTTCTTAAATATACACTCTAAAAAATGCTGGGTTAAAAATAACCCAAGTTGGGTTGAAAATGGACTAACCCAGCAATTGTTTTTTTAACCCAGCGATTGGGTTGTTTTAACCCAGCGATTGGGTTGTTTTAAGCAAACATTTAACCCAACCGTTGGCTTAAAACAACCCAAATGCTGGGTTAGTCCATTTTCAACCCAACTTGGGTTATTTTTAACCCAGCATTTTTTAGAGTGTATACATGCTTGTGTGTGTATTTATATATAAATAATAATTAACAGAGTACACACATATATTATGTAAACACAATGTTTTATTTTGGATGCGATTAATCGCGATTCATCTTTTGACAGCCCTAAAAATAACCCATAAGTTGGGTTGAAAATGGACTAACCCAGCAACTGGGTTGTTTTAAGCAAACATTTAACCCAACCGCTGGGTTAAAACAACCCAGCATTTTTTTAGAGTGTGCTTATGACTGTTTAAATTAACCTGCAATTCATTTATAGAAAAAACTTATTGTTATGAATTATAGCAATTAATTTGTTGTAAGACATGAACTGACTAAAACGAAAAACTATCATTTAATTTATTTACTTTAGAAACTTTATTGCAATTAATTTAAAATATTGCAATTATTTTGTTTTAAGACAAAAAAACTTTGTAAGTAAAAAAACTTTATTGCAATTAATTAAACAATAATGCAATTACTTTATCGCTATTAATTAAAAATTATTATAATTAATTTGTTGTAAGAAAAACTAACTAAAACAATAAAATGTACAAACACTGATTATAATTTATTATTGTATTGTTTTATTTTAGAAACTTTATTGCAATTATTTTGTTGTAAGACAAAACTATAAACTACAAACACTGATCGAAATTTATTACTGCAATACATTTATATAAAAACTTTATTGCAATTATTATAAACTAAAACAAAATAAAAAAAATAGAAATGAACTGATCACAATTTATTATTGCAATTAATTTTTTTGTAAGACATAAAGTCACTAAAACAAAAACTGTACAAACACTGATCGCAAATTATTATTGTATTAATGTATATAAAAAACTTAATTGCAATTGATTAAATGACTAAAACAAAATAAAAACTTAAGAAAGCAACAATGATCGCAATTTATTATTGTAATTCATTTATATAAAAAACGTTATTGTTATGAATTATTGCAATTCATTTGTTGTAAGACGAACTGACTAAAACAAAACTGTACAAACGGATTACAATTTATTAATTTTAAAAACTTTACTGCAATTAATTAAAAAATAATGCAATTACTTTATTGCAATTAATAAAAAATTATTGTAATTAATTTGCTGCAAGACATACAAAAACTGATTTCAATGTATTATTTCTATTAATTTAATAGAAAAACGTTAAACTTTAAAACTCTAAAACTTTAGAAAGGAACAATAATAGCAATTTATTATTACAATAATTTATAAATAAACTTTATTGCAATTCATTTGTTGCAAGACATGAACTGACTAAATAAAAAACTGTACCAACATGGATTACAATTTATTATTGCATTGATTTATTAAAGAAACTTCATTGCAATAATTAAAAAATATTGCAATTGTTTTGTTGTAAGACAAAAACTGACTATAAACTGTACAAACACTGATTACAATTTATTATTGTATTGTTTTATTTTAGAAACTTTATTGCAATTATTTTGTTTTAAGACAAAAATTGACTAAAAGCTGTACAAACACTGATCACAATTTATTACTTAATTGCTGCAATTCATATATTTTAGAAACTTTCTTGCAATTAAAAAATATTGCAATTATTTTGTTTTGTGAGACAAAAAACGACTATAAACTGTACAAACACTGATCACAATTTATTTACTGTACAAAAACTTTATTGCAATTAAATAAAAATGATTGTAATTAATTTTTTGCAAGATATAAACTGTGCAAAAACTGATTTCAATGTATTATTGCTATTAATTTATATAAAAAACTATATTGCAATGCAATAAAAATGATTGCAATTTATTTGTTATAAGATGCTGTGATTGCAATTTATTATTGCATCAATTTATTATTGAAAAATGTAGGTTATTTATTATAATGTACTTGCAGTTCGATACGACTTTGGAGGTTGACCTATAAATGATTGCGTCCGGTTCAAACAGCACTTGTGTTTAATCTCTGGCCTTCAGAAACCGTACGTGTGTAAGATCCCCGGCTGTACGAAGCGCTACACCGACCCCAGCTCTCTGAGGAAGCACGTGAAGACGGTTCACGGACCCGAGGCTCACATCACTAAGAAGCACCGCGGAGACACCGGCCCGCGTCCGCCCGGTCTGACCCCTGCAGGTCAAACCTCTGAACTTCTGATAGAAAAAGAGGAGCGAAGCAGAGAGGACTGCAAACTACTCGCTCCAGAAGGCACACTGGTAAGACTTCAGCCCGATTAGATTAGATTCAACTTTATTGTCATTCAGAGGTGGACAGTAACAAAGTACATTTACTTGAGTTCTGTACTTAAGTACACTTTTTGAGTATCTGTACTTTACTGAAGTATTATTTTTTAGGGATACTTTTACTTTAACTTCGCTACATTTCAAAGAAAAATATCGTACTTTTTACTCCACTACATTTCTATCAAGGTCCTCGAAGTCAAAAGTCGTTTCTGTAGCAGCTTTGCAAGTCAGTGGATGATTTTTTTTCTTCTTTAAAAGTGTTTTTTTTGCAAAATGTAAATGTCTGGGAGAAAGAGAAGCATAGACATATGGATGAATCTGAAAAAGCCTGATGAAAGAGCACGAGTACTGAATAGAGCTTTCTTTTGTGTTTTTTCGCACATAAACAGACCAATACACACAAAATGTCAATTTTCATTTTGGAAAGTATTCACGTAAACAAAGTTGATTATGTCTTAAGTGAACGTAAACAGTTGGGGGAATATCGGATGTGTATCAGTGTATTGGATCCGTGCATTCAGCCTTAAAGTGACAGCAGCTTTGTAAAAAGCTTTGTAACTTTTAAGTATTTAAATGAGTTCAAGGTGGTCGTATGGAGCATCACTGACTGGCTTAAACCAGCATGCATTTATACAACAATGCAACAATAATAAAATAATGCATTGACATAAAAAAGGACATTTACTTTTGATACTTAAGTACTTTTAAAAGCAAGTACTTCTGTACTTTTACTTAAGTAAAAATAGTTTTTAACAACTTTCACTTGTAACAGAGTAATATTTGACTAGTAGTACTTTTACTTTCACTCGAATAATGGAGTTGTGTACTTTGTCCACCTCTGTTGTCATTACACAAGTACAAGTACAAGGCAACGAAATGCAGTTTAGGTCTAACCAGAAGTGCAATAGCAGCAAGTGCAGGATATAATGGTTGAATAAGTGCAGGACAAGGATATGTACTGAATATATATAAATATATATATAGAGAGATGTTATTACTATAAACATAATTTACAGGTGAATATGTACCGTGAATAAATATACAGATGGCTATTACTATAAACAGAATTTTACAGATAGAGGTATACAATGATATGTTAGGCTAAAATGAGGAATATGGCAGTGGATTAAGGTGGTGCAATAAATTATGGACAGAAGCTATCCGAAAAAAGTGTAAAAGTGCAGTGGAAAGTGATTGCATATAACAGTTAGAAGTAATATGTAATTCGGTGCAAAATGCATAAGTAAACAGTTGTTACTGTATGCTCACGGTAATGGAGAGTCGTGTGCATTAGGGGTGGGAATCTTAAGGCACTTAACGATTCAATCCGATTCCGATTCTGGGAGTAAGGATCCGATTCCCAAAACGATTCTTAACATACATTTTTGGTAAATAATTATCCTGCTGTGCAAATACATGAACTTTACATTTTAACCAAAATTGGAGCTAACGTGTGTTTTGTTTTTAGTTAGAATACACTCACCTAAAGGATTATTAGGAACACACACTAATACTGTGTTTGACCCCCTTTCGCCTTCAGAACTGCCTTAATTCTGCGTGGCATTGATTCAACAAGCTGCTGAAAGCATTCTTTAGAAATGTTGGCCCATATTGATAGGAGAGCATCTGCAGTTGATGGAGATTTGTGGGATGCACATCCAGGGCACGAAGCTCCCGTTCCACCACATCCCAAAGATGCTCTATTGGGTTGAGATCTGGAGACTGTGGGGCCATTTTAGTTCAGTGAACTCATTGTCATGTTCAAGAAACCAATTTGAAATGATTGGAGCTTTGTGACGGTGCATTATCCTGCAAACAATGCTCAGGTAGGCCGTGGCATTTAAACCATGCCCAATTGGCACTAAGGGGCCTAAAGTGTGCCAAGAAAACATCCCCCACACCATTACACCACCACCACCAGCCTGCACAGTGGGAACAAGGCATGATGGATCCATGTTCTCATTCTGTTTACGCCAAATTCTGACTCTACCATCTGAATGTCTCAACAGAAATCGAGACTCATCAGACCAGGCAACATTTTTCCAGTCTTCAACTGTCTTCCAGTCTTCTTATTTGTAGTGGAGATGAGTGGTACCCGGTGGGGTCTTCTGCTGTTGTTGCCCATCCGCCTCAAGGTTGTGTGTGTTGTGGCTTCACAAATGCTTTGCTGCAGACCTCGGTTGTAACGAGTGGTTATTTCAGTCAAAGTTGCTCTTCTATCAGCTTGAATCAGTCGGCCCATTCTCCTCTGACCTCTAGCATCAACAAGGCATTTTCTCCCACAGGACTGCCGCATACTGGATGCTTTTCCCTTTTCACACCATTCTTTGTAAACCCTAGAAATGGTTGTGTGTGAAAATCCCAGTAACTGAGCAGATTGTGAAATACTCAGACCGGCCCGTCTGGCACCAACAACCATGCCACGCTCAAAATGGCTTAAATCCCCTTTCTTTCCCATTCCGACATTCAGTGTGGAGTTCAGGAGATTGTCTTGACCAGGACCACACCCCTAAATGCATTGAAGACACTGCCATGTGATTGGTTGATTAGATAATTGCATTAATGAGAAATTGCACTTCGTTATTTTGGCTCAGAATTTCGTTTGTTGGAAACATGAACTTAATTTAGAAATGCTTTTGAAATGAAAAACTTTGCATTTAATAAGCAAAATACATTTTTGAAATGGAGAGGCAGCCGCAGACAGAGATCGGCCAGAGAAACGGAGGAGCGACTGCTGTGAGGCGTTTGTGCAAACCTGCGGAAAAACTGCATAAAACGTGCGGGTGTTGAACCCTCTCACCGGGAAAAGTGTCCCCACGGGTGAGATGCCCCTGAGCAGGTCATAGTTTGTCCATTTTATCTTAAACGAAGCAAATTCACCAGCATACGAACGTTCACCTATAAAGTTTTTCGGTGACCGCACACACAGTGGTGAAGTGGCCGTTTGAATTGAACACAGAATCGATTCTCATTCAGAATCGATTATGAATCGTTGGGTAACGAATCGCGATGCATCAACCTTTTCTCCAACCCCTAATGTACATAATAACTCAAATCATTTCTCTCCTCCTCTAGAAATCTCAGCCGAGCCCCGGTGGCCAGTCGTCCTGTAGTAGCGAACGTTCTCCACTGGGGAGCGCCAACAACAACGACAGTGGCGTGGAGATGAACCTCAACGCAGCGGGCAGTCTCGAAGACCTGACCACACAAGAGGAGAGCGGGAACCCCGGTGTGGCCGAGTCCAGCGTGGGGTCGGCGGGGATGTGTATGTCCGTGCAGGCCTTGAAGAGGCTGGAGAACCTGAAGATTGACAAACTCAAGCAAATTCGCCGGCCAACCCCACCTGGGCGGAGTGCAGGAAACAAACTACCGGCTCTCTCAGGTAAAAGACCAAAGCAAAGTCTTTTGATTGCAGTTTAAAAGCATTTTCTGTTCCTCAACCATAACGAATATGAGATCAAATGTGCATGAGGATGCTATACATACAGGCGCTGTGTAATATTGCGGCGCTGCACACATGGGACGGCTCTTGGGGAGTCGGAAAATGAGCCTATTTTCAAAAATAGTGCCGTGTTCCTTTAAAGGGTTAGTTCACCCAAAAATGAAAATTCTGTCATTAATTACTTACCCTCATGTCGTTCGACACCCATCAGACCTCCGTTCATCTTCGGGACACAAATTAAGATATTTTAGTGTAAATCTGATGGCTCTGAAAGGCCTCCATTGGCACAATACACGGTTCACACTCAAGACCCTTAAAAGACACTAAAGACGTCGTTACAAAGTCCATCTCACTACAGTGGTTCTACAATAACTTTATGAATCGGCGAGAATAGTTTTTGTGCGCAAAAAACCCCTAAATAAAGACTTATATAGTGATGATGATTTCAGAACTCGGCCTCATGAAGCTTCGAAGCGTTATGAATCAGTGAGTCGAATCAGCAGTTTGGATCGCCAAATTTCAGCAGTTTGGCGGTTTGACACGCGATCCGAATCATGATTCGACTCACTGATTCATAACGCTTCGAAGCGTCATGAGGCCGTGTTTTGAAATCGTCATCACTATATAAGTCGTTATTTAGGGTTTTTTTGCGCACAAAAACTATTCTCGCCGATTCATAAAGTTATTTTAGAACCACTGTAGTGAGATGGACTTTGTAACGACTTTTAAGGGTCTTGAGAGTGAACCGTGCATTGTGCCAATGGAGGCCTTTCAGAGCCATCAGATTTCAACTAAAATATATTCATTTGTGTTCTGAAGATGAACGGAGGTCTGACGGGTGTCGAACGACATGAGGGTAAGTAATTAATGACAGAATTTTCATTTTTGGGTGAACTAACCCTTTAAGGTTTATATTTTATAGTAATCAAACCGTAGCGTTGAAAACCAGAAATTCTGCCATTGAGTAATTCTCATGCTAACTCTGCCTTCTTCTCTGCTCCTTTCAGCAACAGGAGAGATGATGGCCATGTGTGCGCCCTCACCCTTGCTCTCCAACCGGCGTGTAATGGAGCTTGCCGCCCCTGATCTGGGTGGAGTTGGTGGAATGGGAATGTCCTGCCAACCGAACGATCGGCGCGGAAGTGGCACCAGCAGCCTGAGCTCTGCCTACACAGTGAGCCGCCGTTCGTCCATGGTCTCGCCCTACCTGTCAAGCCGACGCTCCAGTGACGTGTCCCAGGTGGGGCACTGCCAGTCTGTGATGGGGACCGATGTGCCCGGTGACCCACTGTCTCCTCAGAGCAGCCAAAGAAGCGGATCGTGCCAGAACGCTGGCGGATTGCCAGGTCTACCGAGTCTCACTCCTGCGCAGCAATACAGTCTGAAGGCGAAATACGCAGCGGCAACAGGCGGTCCACCGCCCACCCCGCTACCCAACATGGACCAAGCTGGCACCCCTGGCCGACATGTGGGATTCTTGAGGGAATGCCACGGCCAGCCTCTTCCTCCATTTCTGCAGCAAGGTGGCATGAGGAGGCACAGTGCTAACGCCGAGTATGGCACGGGAGTGATCTATCCGCATCAGGCACCCGGCAACAACACACGACGTGCCAGCGATCCAGTGCGCTCAGGGGCCGACCCGCAAGGTTTACCCAAAGTGCAACGCTTTAATAGCCTGAGCAATGTGTCCCTCATGAGTAGGCGCAATGCGCTCCAGCAGTGCGGGTCTGATGCCACCCTCAGCAGGCACATGTACTCGCCTCGTCCACCGAGCATCACTGAAAATGTCATGATGGAGGCCATGGCCATGGAACCTCACGGGAACACTGAAGGCAGAGAGCAGGGCAACATGATCCAGGGTGGAGACAGAGCTTACATGGGCTACCAGCAAACTCCGCACCATGCCAGTCAACTATCTCCTGGACAAGAAGGCTTGGGCTGCATGGATCAAGTCTACCAGTCTCAAATGCAGGGTCCATACCAGGGCCAGCGCGAGGAGATCTGCGCAACCGGGGTGATGGGTCAGGCTGACATTGCGAACAATCTTCTACAGCAAGCTGAGTACGGTATGAGCACTTGCCAGCTCAGCCCATCCGGCCCACACTTTCCGAGTCAAGGCGACGGATCAGGGCCATGGGGACAGACTAACCAACTCCACAGTCCTCAGACGGGCATGCAGTACCAAGGTGCGGGCATGCAAGGACAGCACTACCTTCACTACGACCCAACATCTGACCCCGGCCATCAAAGGGTTACTATAAAGCCTGAACAGTTCCATCCGTCCATGGGAGGATCCAGCTCCTGCCAGAACACCAAACCTCTACACCAGCATCGGCATAATGCGAATATGCAGGGATATCCACCGCAAGCACAGGGCCTGATGGGCAGGTCCTCCAATGCCAGCTGTGACTTCCATCATGGCCAGATGGGAACGCAAGCCGGTCTTCCGCAGCAAAGCCAGGCGGGATCGTTCCCGAGTGGTGGAGGTATAAATCTTGCTCTGGCGGAGAGCCGCAGGTCGCAGACACCAATGCATCAAATGAAAGAGATGATGGTGAGGAACTACGTGCAGTCCCAGCAGGCTCTCCTTTGGGAGCAGCAGCAGGAGCAAAGGGTAGTCGATGGTCTCTCCGGGAAGCCTGACGTCATAGACATGTTGCAACACAGCCCGCAGCATCAACAAGCTAACCAGAACCTTTATCCCGGTAACACTTATCAAGGCTACCCGAATCAGAACTTGATGAGTCCTCCACAAAACCGAGTTCCCAGTTCTGTCAAGGAGCATACAGCTGGGATGCAGGGCTCTTGCTATGGGCCGGACATGGTGCCACGACCACCTCAGGGACGGAAGCCTTTAAGTCGCCAGAACAGCCTCTCCCAGCAGGGAAGTGGAGCTTACCTGGGCAGCCCACCTCACCTCAGCCCGGTCCACTCCACCGCCAGTCCCAGAAGAGGAGTGCGGCTCCCACCGGTTCAACAACAACAGCAGCAGCATTCGGAAAACTTCACCAATAACAACAACCCCATGTACTACACCGGCCAGATCCACATGCACCACGACATAGAGAAGACTCAAGATGGTCCATGCCTGGCCCAGCAACACCTGACTGGGATAGACCCAAGCACCAAACCCACATCGATGGCCTACACGGATCCTGCGCCCATGTCCAATGCCTTAGAAAACCTGGACTTGGAGAACGCTCAGATTGACTTTGCTTCCATCATCGATGATGCAGAGCCTTCATCTTACAGTCCAATAAACCCGGCGCTGGGACACCACCAGTGCTCCTCTCAGACCTCCTCCCGTCTCACCACACCCCAAACCTCCATCACCCTTCCAAGTGGCCTATCTAATATGGCGATCGGGGACATGACCTCAATGTTGACGTCCCTAGCTGGGGAGAACAAGTACTTGAACACGCTGTCTTAAAGTGTTTCTATATACAGTATAATTGGGCCAAAGTGAGCATGCGGACTCACTAAACACTAAAGGTTCCTCTGAACGTGCCTCTTCTTGTTTATACGCCACGTACTGATCATTCTGCTGGTGTCCGACATGGGATCTCTTAGTTTAAGTGTGTGGAATATGTTGCTAAACATTACCGCCTAAGGACTATTACTCAAGGGGCATTCCAGTCACTACTGTGAGACTGTTAAGATGGACGTCTTTGTTTAAAATGTAAATACGAGCATTGGACTGTAAATGGTGGAAAGATAGAAACAAAGAAAATTTACTTTTTGATACATATCTGGTCATGAACACCACATAAGAAGACAAAGTGAGTGACTGTGGAAGAAGCTGGTAGGCACATTCTCTAGAAGTATACAGGACTCAAGTGCCTTTGACCATTGTGGCCTGTTTGATTCCACACAGGTACGACATGTTGGAGAAAACGAGACGGATGGATAAAAAGAATAAAGCCCAAAGTATACTTCAGTTTTGACACGAACGCCTAGCGTATGAGTCCAGCACGATGCATGAACACAGGCGGTCGACAGAAGCACACAAGAAAGTTTCGGCTTGTCTGCGCTATTTCTTTCCAGAAGTTATGAGCAATAAAAAAACGTCTTTGTACTCTTTTAAACTAGAGTTCTATGCATCTCTGAACTCCCTCACACTGTTTTTGTGTCTTCTGGAGTTTGTCTTTCCGTCCTTCTTTTTCGCCAATGAAAAGGCCAGGCCAGTGTCGCCTTGTGGACCAACTATTTAGTGCAAAGAATTTCAAGAAATTCAAATTCATACGCAAAAAAGTGTACTTTGGGCTTAATGCTGCGTTCACACCAAACGCAAATAGAGCGTCAAAACCGTGTCTAGTTTGATGGTTGAACATTTTGAATCCATTCGCAGGTCCACAGCGAATTGGACGCGCGTATAAATCGAGAGTTTGAAGCGAAATTGACGCGCGTTAAAGTCGCGCCAGGAGAAATATGTCATAAAACACCACTCTGCCGCTTTTCATTTTCATTACAAATATATATTAAACATTAATAGTCACACAAATGTGGTCCAGGCAACGCCAGGGTTTCTGCAGGTTTCACCAAGTCGAATTTAAGACTTTTTGAGACCTTTTTAAGACCATTGTGAATTAAATAAAAATGCAGTCACAAAATGACTTGCAAAGTAAATCAATTTAATTCAAATTGAACAAATCGATAAACTTGCACTTCCTCATAGCTCAATCCCACCAGGAGATCAAAATGACTGAATTTGTGGTGGTAATTTCCAGAAATTTGCATTTAAAAATTTTTCATAATTACGAGACATTTACCATATTATGTATTATGTTAGATGCACAATAGTCACACATGACAATAGAACAAACAAAATACATAAATCTTGTTTATTTTGGTTTAGGAATAATACAGGATCTCTAAGAAATGCAGGTTGATTTTTCATTGCATTTAGTAATCGCAGAAACATGAGAAACTTGAGGACTATTAGCGGAAGAATAAAATCAGTTTTATGTGTCTGTGGTACAATCTGAAAGAGACTCCAATAACACGAAAGCTGATTGGCTGCAATATAAGCTGCATGTTGATCTCATTTGTAGTCGTAATACAGCAAATTATATTTGGACTAGCGAAAACTACCAATAAAATAAAATAAAACATTCTAAAGTGCTGCAGGATTTCATTGAGCATTAGAAGTAGAGTTACATGGACGTAGGAAAATTAAGACCAGTTTAAAACGATTTAAGACCTAAAACAGAATACTTCAGTGAATTTAAGACTTTTTAAGGCCTACAATGTAGATTTTGAAGTTGTAGACTTTTTTTTTACTTTTCAAGACCCTGCGGAAACCCTGAACGCACTACATTATCTTCACTGCATGTATATTTAAATATCCTAAAAAAATAAAGTTATGAAACTTCTCTTTGCCCTCAGTCAAAACGATTTGGCAGACAACAAAAGATGATTGATGAGAGCAAAGATCGGCCGTTAGATCCACACAAGACGAATTATATCTGATGTTTAACCACTACAGAGACATCAGAGCCACAAACACCAGATCACATGGTCAGAGAGGAGTTCTCTTTATAAATAAACCACAGATTTGAGCTTTAAACAACTACATTCTCACCTGAAAAAGTCTTAAAGGAACACGACGACTTTTTGGGACTTTAGCTAAATTCAACGTATCCCACAGAGTTAGATAAGTCCATACACACCATTCTCATCTCCGTGCCGTAACTCTGTCCGACGCACCCACCGCCCCGGTCTGAGCACCCTCCAGTCTTTGTGCTAAGTTAGGCTATCTGGAGCCATTTACCTCCAGTCTTTGTGCTAAGCTAGGCTAGCTGGAGCCATTTACCTCCAGTCTTTGTGCTAAGCTAGGCTAGCTGGAGCCATGTACCTCCAGTCTTTGGGCTAAGCTAGGCTAACTGGAGCCATTTACCTCCAGTCTTTGTGCTAAGCTATGCTAGCTGGAGCCGTTTACCTCCAGTCTTTGTGCTAAGCTAGGCTAGCTGGCACCGTTTACCTCCAGTCTTTGTGCTAAACTAGGCTAGCGGTGGGTGCATCAGACAGAGTTATGGCACACACGGAGATGAGAATGGTATGTATGGACTTATCTAACTCAGGGGGATACAGTGAATAAGCTAAAGTCCCAAAAAGTCGGCGTGTTCCTTTAAAACTACATTTTGTGACACAATAACAGTAGTATTTTTAAATTATGCTGGGTTTCTCATTCGCACTTCACCACGTGACAGCAGCGAGCAGGCTCCTGATTGGTTAACGCGGCACGAATAGACGCCAAAGTTCAGATTTTTCAACTCGGGCGTCAGACGCGAATTCATATTTTAGTCACCTGAATAGTTTTTAGTTTTAGTCTAGTTTTAGTCGACTAAATATCATAAGATTTTAGTTGACTAAAACTACAGTAGATTTGGTCTCTTAAAATCTAATGAGTTTAGTTAAATTATAATACATTAAGCATTTAAGCATTACATAACCGACTGTCACTTGAATTAACATTTTGACATCATTTTGTTTTTGACATTATAAATACACGAAAGAGCTCAATTCACTTTTTTTTTTTTTTTTTTAAAAACAGCTTTATAGTTTTTATAACTTTGTATTTCTGTTTTAGTCAGTAGGCCATATCAGGTTAAGCTAAAGCTTCAAATAAGTTTTTTTTTTAATTTTTTATTTAATTTAATTTATTTAATTTCAAGTACAGAAGATTTTTTAAATGGTTTTAGTGAACTATTATAACCCTGATACTTTATTGAATATGTGTCAAATACTGGTCTTTCCTCCTGAATATGAATTAAATGGGAATTAAATTAAATACAGTTTATTGTGTAACCAAAAACGAATATATAATGCGTGACTTTTAATTATAAACAAGCTCGAAATACACCCAGGACTTTTATTTTGAAATGTCTGCGACTCTGTTGCAGTTGCAGGAGCTCATTCAAGTTCAGATGATGGAGATAAAATATGCATTGTTACAACCGTCTAAAACATATTACTATATAAACATCGTAAAGTAAACATTGTCATTATTCATCAGCATTAGTTCATAAGCAATTGCCTGGCTGTGACACAGGACATCAGTTCTGACCCGATCTCTTCCCTAATCAACATTTTTGTCTCGTTTTTATTTGTTGACGAAAATGACAGTTGATTTTCGTCATAGTTTTTGTCATCCAACACTAGTTTTTATTTAGTTATCGTCTCGTTTTCGTCAGTGAAAAAAGGTCGTTGACGAAAATTGTGACGAAAATTATTAGTCAACGAAATTAACACTGATGCACAAAAAGCACCAAATCGCGCAAGACGGTCGACGCGAGAATGAGGCGGAATCACGTCCATCGCGCGCCGCACGAAACGCGTCTATCGAACCTCCAGATGCGCGTCTTTCCATTGACTTCACATTGAAATCACTCGCTCCAGACGCTCTATTCGCGTTCGGTGTGAACGCAGCATTAGAGAAAGGGTTTTCTCATTTAAACTCATTGCTTACTGCCATAATGGCCGATTACAGAACAGTATTTTAAAGCCTTGTCAATTATCTCTCTAGGTCTAGACAAGTGCCTTCGAATCCTAATATTCATGTTTTATTTTCTGATTGTTTGACTAGTCTGCTTTCAGACAGATGTGTTAAAGGGTAACGGCACTGAGTTGTGTTTTGTGTAATGTTTCTCTTAGTCTGCGCTGCGCTATAACCCAAGCTAGCATGCATTGCACTGACAACAGCACTGAGCTGAGGAGAAGTGATCAATCTGTATTACAGTTTCCATATAGTATGAATACGTTACATACAGTGCAGGTACTTGTCAAGCTTTTGGTGTTAAGACACTTGTGCCTAACTCGTTTGAAGTGTTATCGAGGGACACAACCCTTTAAAAATGTCCACTTTCTGTGGCATACCAAAGACGACTGGCACTGAGACGAGGCCACACTTGATATTTGCGAGAAACACCGTCATGTGCTTCCATATTGCTGTGATAAAGAATGTTTCCTCTTTTTTTTTAAAGAAAAAAAAAAAACATTTTGTGGTTTTTGCATTTCTGTGTGTTTTTATATCTGTCACAGTTTCACTCAAAACTTTTTTTGCTGGCAAAAGTTCATAAAGTAGTAACAGATTTATGATATTAGCATTTATCTCATCTATTTACAAAGAAACTAAGTGATATTTTTGCGTACCGTTTTCTACATTTTTGTACAAAGGTACTATATTATACCAGTTTATAAATAAACAGAGCCTGTGATGGAAGAAGATGATGTGTTGTACTGTAATGTTTCTTTGTGCCACTGTGGAAAACACAGTAAATCACGATATGAAAACAGTTTCACAGCATCACGGTATTCATTATTTAATAAATAAACTGTATTATTAAATTATGGTTATTATTATCACCAGTTAAAATGGCATTAAATTAATGAAAACTGATTTTTTTTTTTTTTTTTGGTTGAACAAATGCTTTATTATAACAAACTTGAAACCATTTTTTTTTTATTAAAATTTAAATAAAACATGTCTAATGAACTAAATAAATTATTATAAATTAGATTAACAACTTTAAGAATAATAGAGTCCTAAGACATTTTTCTTTATATGATTTAATACAAATACATTACCAAAACGGTGGTAATCAAATACTTATCCTTTCATTTTTTCGGCTCTATGGATTTAAAAAATAATGTTTAAATTATGTAATTGTTGTTATTATTATTATTTTGACAAGTATTCAGTAGGCCTACAATAGAAATATATTTCTGTCACAATTTCATCTAGTTAAACCGTTTATTTTGACGGTTTTAGTGAGGACCTATTTCAGAGAAGATCTGTTTCAGAGTGTATTTGATAATGGCTTTTAATTAGGGCTGTCAAAAGATTAATCGCGATTAATCACATCCAAAATAAAAGTGTGTGTTTACATAATATATGTGTGTGTGTGCTCTGTTAATTATTATTTATATATAAATACACACACATTCATGTATATATTTAAGAAAAATTTGCATGTATATACTGTATATACATTTATATAATTTATAATGTATATAAATGTTTTATATATAAAAATAATATTTTTTTCTTAAATATATACATGCTTGTGTGTGTATTTATATATAAATAATAATTAACAGAGTACACACACATATATGTAAACACAAACTTTTTCGTAGACGAAACGGCGCTGCTCATTCACACAGAGAAAGAACAAGCAGATCATATATTGATATATCAGTGTTTTGAGCTTTAATATTCACAGACAATGTTGTGATTTGATTTATTGTACAGCTCTACTGTCGATGTATTCATTCATTCATCAGTTTGCGTGTTTTACGCCACATCTGCGTTATACTGTAGGTAATTCCGGGATTCCCTCTGCATCACAGAAAACATTCGGCCTTAAGTTATAAACGTACTTTTATCTGCACAGAGTGATAGCGTTCCCGAACATGTTCTATGTGTTTCCTCCTTTGCATCAACGTTTTTTTGCTAATTTGATATCCTCCAGGCTATTTTTTGTCTATGTATCCAAAGTTTTTCCATACTATCCAGGGGTTCACGACAGCGTTTCGCTTTCAGCTGGGTCTGACGTCTGACTTATGTCCATCTCCATCTTTTTGTGATTTTTTGCGTTCGTTCTCCCGCCTTCAATTCAATGCAGTCGTTTCCGGATCGTGTTTTCCCTCCCTTTGTATTATTAATTTTTACTCAGTAACGGATGTGGTTTAAAATGTAGCGAAGTACAATACTTCAAACAAAAAATACTTAAGTAAAAGTAAAATTACAGATTTTTAAAACTACTTAAAAAAGTAGAAGTACGCAGAAAAACTACTCAATTACAATAACGCGAGTAAATGTAATTCGTTACTTTCCACCTCTGAGTATTTGTGTGTTATTTAAACTTTTTTAGTTTATTCTTAGCTAAAAACACTTAGTTCTTTCAAAAATATATGTGCTCATTAATGTATATTTACTTCTTTCAAGTAATAAAGTATTCTCGTAAGTTTATAATATGCCATTGTAAATACATATGGGTGAGGGTTCGAATGCCGGTCGCATGTTGATCCTCCATCTTGAAAGTACATTAGCCAAAGAGGGACATACCCGTATATTCAAGCTTGGCCTTTGGCGTTTTAACACTCGATGGCACCGTGTCCAATGTGGACGAGGTCGAACTGGAAGCCATGTTAATCTTGGACTAAATCGGCCACCGTAGGAGTTAAAACGAAATCGGAATTGAGAGGAACAGAAACTAATATTCACTGGATGGTCATATACAAGTTCACCACTAGATGGGGGAAAATATCACACAGTGTAGCTTTAAAGAGTGTGTTAGTGATATGAGCCTATAGGACAGGGGTGTCCAAATGCGGCCCGGGGGTGAATTTCAAACGGCCCACAGCTTGTCTTTTAAAAAATATCATATATGGCCCGCCACGGATAATTTACAAATCGTGCAGTTTCACAATGTCAACACAAGGTGGCAGTACTACACTTTAGGCCAGGGAAACAGCGCTCAAAGCGGAACGAAACAGTGATACTTCTGCTCTGTGCAACTCATAAGCTCTGAATATGAACAAATGTGTTTACCTGCTGAGTGTTTCGATCACATGACCACTAAACAGCCAATGAGAAGTGTTCGAGTTTGGTGGTCTCCGAGCTGCGAATATCTCTGTGATTTGATTGAATTTAAATCCAGTTAAACTGCGCTGATTTAATCAACACTAACGTGCAAATCAGGAGAAACACTGAGCCGATTCAGTTCAAATACTTTTCAAACAACAATTCACCATCATTTATCATGGCTTTACTGTGGTAACACTCACTGTAACCAGAATTTGTCAGAAATGTAGGTTAATATCTAATTTGATTTAATTTGTAATGTAGACATGTATTAAATGAGTAATAAAGGCCAAATTGCAGACTATATTTGTCATAAACTTGCAGTTTTGTGCATTTGTATTTATATGTTTATAGACTAAATACCATAAAGCCATTCTAGATATCGAATTTTATTTTTTTTTGCCTTGTGTGCACTGCAAAAAATGCTGTCATTTAGTATTTTTTGTCTTGTTTCTAGTCTAATATATCAAAAAATTCTTAAATCAAGATGCATTTACTAGATAAGTTAAATGACATTAGATATTTTTTCTTATTTTCTGGAAAATAAAATGAAATGTTAAAACAAGCAAATATATCTGCCAATGGGGTCAGAAAAATAATGTTTCTGTTTGAAATCTTGTTTCTTGTGTCCCAAACAGAAACAAGATTATTTTTCTAATCCATTGGCAGATCATTTAGTTTGTTTCAAGCAAAAACTCAATTCATTTTGATTTTTTCCCCCAGGAATCAAGAAAAAAGATGTCATTTTCCTTAGTAAAAGCATCTTGATTTAAGAATTTGTAGATATTTGGACTGGAAAAAAGGCAGAAATACCAAGTAAGAAAAGTATGTTTTGTAGTGTGGTTTTACCTGTGCTGATCTAAATAGAGCACTTGTTCAATTTAAATAAGAATAGAGTTCTAACTCACTAATAATGTTTACATTTCACCCATTAAAACTTTTTGGTTGATGAAAGTTTTACAGATATTGTTTAATATCTATAAATGTACATCTGTGTCCTATCTCAAGCTACTGTCAGCTCAAGCTTTTGTCAAATCTGTGATGTTTCCAAGAAACAAAACATGTCATTTATATATAATAGAAAAGAGAACCGGCCCCGGGAGTGTCCACAACATCCAATCCGGCCTCCTTTAAAAAAGATTTGGACACCACTGCTATAGGAGGAGCACAACACACACACACACACACACACACACACACACACACAAACACTCTGATTATTACACACACAGGGACGTGCAGCGCACACACACACACACACACACTCTCTGATTATTACACACACAGGGACGTGCAGCGCACACACACACACACACACACACACACACACACACACACACACACACACACACTCTCTGATTATTACACACACAGGGACGTGCAGCGCACACACACACACACACACACACTCTCTGATTATTACACACACAGGGTCGTGCAGCGCACACACACACACACACACACACACACACACTCTGATTATTACACACACAGGGACGTGCAGCGCACACACACACACACACACACACACACTGATTATTACACACACAGGGACACGCAGCGCACACACACACACACACACACACACACACACTGATTATTACACACACAGGGACGCGCAGCGCACACACACACACACACACACACTCTGATTATTACACACACAGGGACGTGCAGCGCACACACACACACACACACACACTGATTATTACACACACAGGGACGTGCAGCGCACACACACACACACACACACACACACACACTGATTATTACACACACAGGGACGCGCAGCAGCACACACACACACACACACACACACACACACTGATTATTGCACACACAGGGACGCGCAGCAGCACACACACACACACACACACACACACACACTCTGATTATTACACACACAGGGACGCGCAGCAGCACACACACACACACACACTCTGATTATTACACACACAGATGCTAATTATTACACACACAGAGACGCGCAGCTGCACACACACACACACACACACTCTGATTATTACACACACAGGGACGTGCAGCAGCACACACACACACACACACTGATTATTACACACACAGGGACGTGCAGCGCACACACACACACACACACACACACACACACTGATTATTACACACACAGGGACGTGCAGCGCACACACACACACACACACACACTGATTATTACACACACAGGGACGCGCAGCACACACACACACACACACACACACTGATTATTGCACACACAGGGACGCGCAGCAGCACACACACACACACACACTCTGATTATTACACACACAGGGACGCGCAGCAGCACACACACACACACACACTGATTATTACACACACAGGGACGCGCAGCAGCACACACACACACACACACACACTGATTATTGCACACACAGGGACGCGCAGCAGCACACACACACACACACTCTGATTATTACACACACAGGGACGCGCAGCAGCACACACACACACACACACACACACACTCTGATTATTACACACACAGATGCTGATTATTACACACACAGAGACGCACAGCAGCACACACATATACACACACTCTGATTATTACACACACAGGGACGTGCAGCAGCACACACACACATACACACTCTCTGATTATTACACACACACACACACACTCATTAAAAATGAATGACTTCCGGCCACTTTGACGCTCTCGCCGGCCGCGGTGTCAACGCATTACGTTATTCTCATGATGTCTGAAAATAAAATATGAAGGAAAATTGACGGATAAGCTTTATTTGTTGTGTAACCTCATGATTAGAAATGATTGGTGTCAGTCTTTCCCCAAACCGCAAGTGCCATCCATAATTCAAACTCGTCAGGAACAAGAACAACATTCTGGGAGAGTTAAACGCTTCAGTATATTTGTTGATGTACATTAGATGTCCTCTAGATGGCGGCAGCACTACAGCTCATGATCTTGAGAGCCACACACACACACACACACACACACTGGCATATTAGATCCCTCCTCCTTTAGTTACAAAGAGAACATTTTTGCTCACTAATACTGAAATCTCTGTGACAAAGCTAATCCTCTCCATACTTGGCCTTTCCCTGTCCCTGATTATAAGATCAAAAGAAAGATTTTCCCCGACTACATGCCAGTGTGTGTGTGTGTGTGTGTGTGTAATGCCGTGGCTCTCGGTCCCTGGTACCCTGATTCGGCCCCACGGATCTAATACTGTGTGTGGTGTGTAACCAATGAGGACCGGCCCTTCGCCAACTCCGACTCGATTCTCCATCTGTGCTTTCCTCTTTTTCCTCGTTTTCCTGACTTGACCATCTTTCATCTTGCCCTAGGCACTTATGATCAGGCGAGTATCACTTTTGCTCATAATTAGAGGAGTGTTGAACCCGTCCCAAATCATGTGGCTTGTTGAGTAGTCATGTTTTGAATTGCATATTTTCAAATATCTAATTTGCGATGACTTCAAATTTCAGTTTGTGATGCCTATGAATCTCTGATCAATGCAAACCCTAATTGCACTGAGCAAATACATAGCGAATCATTTCTGACCCAAATTTTTTTAAATAATTTTTTTAAAAAATCGTAGCTTCATCGGAATGGTCAGAAACTTGCTGACTTTATTGGTACTTGGTATATGAACACCCCCCAAAAAAAGTGGTTGTAAAAAAAAAGTCACACTCAGGACCTTCGGGTCAAAAATGACCCCAATAGAAAATGAATGGGAAATTGGCAAAAATATGAAAATACAGAGTTTTTTTGTGCATACAATCTACAAATCAGCCAGGATGCAGAAAAAAAGACTCAACAGTGAAGATCTCTAAAACATCAAGAATGCAAAACAGACAAAAAAACTCACACACACACACAAAAACACAATTAGCTTTTGGAATGGCACACGTTAATTTGTGTGTGCGTGTGTTTTTGTGTGTGTGTATGTGTGTGAGTTTTTTTGTTTTTTTGATGTTTTAGATATTCACCCCTTACTGTTGAGTCCTTTTTTCTGCATCCTGGCTGATTTGTAGATTTTATGCACAAAAAAACTAATTTCCCATTCATTTCCTATGGGGGTCATTTTTGACCCGAATGTGTGACTATATTTTTTAGACCACTTAGACTTTTCAAATCCTGTCCCCATTTTTTTTTGGGTGTTCATATACCAAGTACCAATAAAGTCACCAAGTTTCGGACCATTCCAATGAAGCTACGATTTTTGTATTTTTTTTTAATAAAACGCAAGATCCACTATAGTGGTAAAAATGTGCTATTGCGTGATAAAAATGCTCAATGTGTCCACCGGATGGCACCGATCTCATTTAAAAAATTGCTTTCATGAGGCCTAGGCTTGACTCTAAAATGAAATACAGCTTAAAAAAAAAAATATATATATATATATATATATATATATATATATATATATATATATATATATATATATATATATATATATATATATATATATATATATGTATATGTTTTATTATATTCAATGGGAAAAAATGGGTCATAATTATTGCATAAATATTAATTATAAATCATAAAATTATCTCAAAACACCAAAAAAGAAAAGAAAAAATATTATTGTACAAAAATATATTTATATATATAAAAATTGTGTTTATATAAAAATATATATTATATATTTAATATATAATACAAAATTATTATTTTTTTTTAAAAATCTTAATCCTGCCCTCCGGGTCATTTTTGACCCGAAGGTCCTGAGTGTGATTATATTTTTTAGACCACTTAGACTTTTCAAATCCTGTCCCCAATTTTTTTGGGGGGTGTTCATATACCAAGTACCAATAAAGTCACCAAGTTTCGGACCATTCCGATGAAGCTACGTTTTTTTTTTTTTTAATAAAACGCAAGATCCACTATAGTGGTAAAAATGTGCTATTGCGTGATAAAAATGCTCAATGTGTCCACCGGATGGCACCGATCTCATTTAAAAAATTGCTTTCATGAGGCCTATATTTAATATATTATACAAAAATATATATTTTTTTAAATCTTAATCCTGCCCTCTGGGTCATTTTTGACCCGAAGGTCCTGAGTGTGACCCATAAATGAAGAACCCCAGAGGGTGAAGATGGGCTGATTTCTAAAGGCAGAGCGCAGAGGTTTAGCAGATCTACAGCCCGACCTAAGCCACAATCTACTGAGCTGAGGTTGCTGATACAAATGGAAATGGCAAAATAAGCGCTGAGGTTTTCACATGCAAAGAAGTGAAACCAGCATAATGACTTTCTTTTCTTGGTTTGCCATTCAAGTCGAGGCTTTTTATTCTCTTTGTCACAAAGGTTGGCATATAATTAACTCCTGTTTAATATGCTGTTAAAGAAGACTCCTCCCTTTGCTCCCTCTCTGAACCCCTGCCAAAACTCCTGCGTGCTGGAAACCCCACCCTATACCCTACACCCCACCCTAGGGCGTCCCTCAGTGCCTATGGATGGAGGTGTTCGGGGCCATTTGGGGCCCAGATTCCTGCACTTACCGGCCCGTCGGCTGTTTTTAGGCTCATTGCACACAGCAAACTGCCCTCTTTGTTTGGACATAAAGAGATAACGATACCTCGTGTATAACGTTAATGTAAATAACACTTCCCTCCCATCATCTACAGGGGCAGAGGTGAAGTGGTGAATGGGGCTTTTCTTTGTGTCTTTACTCCTCACATCCAACATCCACAGCAGGGTGTAAGTTTATGACCCATTCCATCTCTTTTCCTCTCCTGGACAAAAGGACTGTGACCTCTCATCCCTTCTCCTTTTCTCTGGCTTTCACCACCTGAAACCCTCGATTTTATGTCCCTACAAAACAAATGTCCATTAGAAACACCAAGCACTTTGGTCTTTAAAATGCACAGGATCCTGTATTAAAAGGTACCAGTGTTAGTTTTATAAGTAAATCGGATTACCATGTAAATTAATATGGTAATCATCCTGTTCTTCAATGGAAATGAACGTACCTGAGTATTAGCATCTGACATTATCATCATTTTACCGTGGTACCATAGTATTTTTTATTTGTAAGAGTTTTAAACACATCCAATTGGCATCCTGAGTAGAGTAAGTGTAAATAAAAGCCTGGTATAAAAGGAAAAACAAGGCTAAGTCACTTAATTCTACGACGTTTATGCTAAGCAAAATATCCAAGAAAACTAGCCTATACAAACCGTTTTTTCTTTTAAATCTCGGGTATTCTTTGTGTTGTGGGTTTCTTTGTAATGTCTGTATGAAAGACAAAAAGAAAAATCCGCCCGCTGTTGTAAAAACAGCGATTAAGATAAAGTTATTTTCCCCTCAGAGTTCGTTGCCGCGCTTTTTTTCCTCTGGCGCGAGCCAGCAAAATAGACGAGACGTAATCAAGACAACATAAATACATAATCGACAGTTTTCAAAAGAGCAGAAAATAATGTAATATATCACAGATGGCGTGTTATTTCATTAAATCGTTGGATAATGCAATATGACATTAATATTAATAATTATTCAAAAGCGGGATGCCGTTAAAAATAGCTTGATTAGTTATCCATTAACATGATTTAAAGGGGAAAAAGTAATTTATTTGGAAGCGCTTAGGGATCAAGGTCCACCCTACCTCGCGCACATCAGGACGTATTGCGCGGGCATTATCATGACAGTGCGCGCTCTGGCACCGCTGCGCGTTCAGGTGGGGGTTGGTGCGTGTGAATGCCCAGGTAGGGGTCCAGGAACGGTGTGTTTGAGTTTTTCTGATGTTTTTCTTTTTCAGTTGCTAAACAGATTACCGTTCAATTACTCGCACAAAAGAGGCGACAATGCAATACTTCCTACAGCGATCACCAGGAGAAGGGGCTGATGGGGGAGCGGGAACAGGTGCGATTCGCTCGTCAGAAACGCGTACCTGCGCATAGGAACGTTGTTGTTTTTTTAACAGGTAAAATGTTCAAAAATTTACCTTTTCCGTGCATAAAATTGATAAAATCTTAGCTAGAGTAATCATGCATTAAACTGCATGCTTTTTAATATTTTATCAAGTTTTTTTTTGCATGCATAGACAATATTACGATTAATAAAATGCATGCCCAATATTATTCCTGTTCGGTTTTAATATAGGCCTATACGACCTATATATCAAAATCGCTTTATTGTCATATCACAGCTGGTCTAATGAATTGGTGCATCTCCACATGCATGACATTATATGTCATATAGCTTATGCATATACTGTGATATCTCCACAGCATGACAGGATTTAACGGTGGTATTCATGACCAGAAGACATGAGCGTGTCTCTTAAAACACACTTTCTTTTGCAAAAGGTAAAAAGCTCAAAAATATCATTTTAGTATATGTATAAAATGAATGCAATATTTGCTAGAGCAGCCTATAGTCATGCATTAAACATGATTTTTTATTTATTTTATCAAGTTTTTTTGCATGCATAGCAGACAGCATATTACGATTAATAAAATGCATGCCTAATATTATTGCTATATGTTTTTAATACAGGCCTATACGACCAATATATCAAAATGGCTTTATTGTCATAACACAGCTGGTCAAATGAACTGGTGCATCATTATATGTCATATAGTTTACTGTTATATCTTCACAGCATGACCGGATTTAACGGGGATATTCATGACCAGAAGACATGAGCATGTGTCTCTTAAAATACACTTTCTTTTGCAAAAGGTAAAACTATTCAAAAATGTAACTTTTGCGCGCATAAAATGCCGTTTTAGCTGTAATCATGCGTTAAACTACAATTTTTTTTGCATGCATAGTAGACCACACATTACGATTAATAAAATGCATGCCCAAATTGGTGCATCTCCACATGCATATATAGCTATATATAATCTGAACAGTATGACCGGATTTAACGGTGCTATTCGTGGCCAGAAAAACGAGAAGACATGAGCATGTGTCTCTTAACTTCTGACACACTTTCTTTTGCACAATTTCTCCTTTCTTACAACACACTTCACAGTGACACGGGCTGACACCGGACCTGCCTCCGATGATGACATCACCAAAGCCGCTGCTGAACGCGCCGCGGGTTTGAGCGCTACTGCAGTCACGCGCTGTGGGGCGCGAGCGATGCGGAGCGACACTCCAGTCGTTTATCCGACCGATCCGTGCGCGCGATCCCCGGGGAAGCACGACGACGACGGCGGCGACATGGCGGAGAGGAGCCGAGGAAAGCGGAGGAAACAGGCGAACCCGCGGAGGAACCAAGGTCGGTGGAGTGGCTCAAGTTTGCTTTATTTCTGCGCTCATTCATTCCGCGTTCAGCAACTTCCCAAACTATCATCCCATGCGTGGATAAATGAAAAGCGGGAAACGTTCAGATTATTTGCGTGCATTGACTGTCAAAGTTTGCAGAACTTGCATCATTTCTGCAGTCCTCAGCATCACATCTTCAGTGGCTTTTACAGGCGCACTTCCTAATATCGGGGCTTTTACTAACGCACAAACAATGTTTCGATTTTTATTTGTCAATCCTAATAGAATAGATATTGTTTTAACTCATTACAACCTATAATCAAGCATTAAACTACATGCATTATCATTTATGTCGGACGCGTAGTAAACATAACCGCGATTAATAAAACGCAATATTCTATCGCTATTAAGACTTTTATGATTTATGTCAATGGGATTATTATGATTAATTACTTGAGCAACTTGTGCATTCATCACAAATCAAAACTACATGGTTGATACTTAAATTCACTGCAAAAAAGTGTTTCGTCATGGCATTGCACTTTATTTTTTACAGTGTATTGATATATTAAAGTACTGAATAATAAGAATGAAATGCACTTACTAAAGGGTTAGTTGCATGTAATTATGCATCATTTACTGTTGTTGTTGTTATTATTACTATGGTAAGTGCATGTAACCTATGTTAGGACACTGAAACCAGAATTGAATTCAATCATGCATATTCATTTAAAATTGATATTTAAATTCTGAATACCTTTGGCGTTGTTGAAGAAATGTTCCTTTAGTACCAGTTCCTCAGATCATTCACTGGCAGGTTTAACTCACTCTAATCTGTTTATTTCACATTTCATCCACTCTATTTGTTTCTAGATTGTGTGTAGATAAATGCATTGACAATGTCTGTGAGGTGTGAATGTGTGTTGCTGAGCGATTGTTGCAGCGTTACACACGACTGAAGACGTGTAGTTGGAGATGCACGCAGGACAGTGTGTGTTTGTGGTCAGAGAGGTTCCTCATTTGGATGCGCTGTAGGTGTCAGTTTTGTCAAGCTCACACCCGTGTGTGATCCCCAAAGCTAACGGGTTAAAGCCCATGTCACCTCACAAACACACACACACACTCATGTGTGTGTTCATGCTTCCTAGCCTTTATAAACCGCTGATGCACACGAGGAGCGTTTGAGATTTCACCAGTGGTCATTTTAATGTGCCTGATTTTGGGTATGACGTCGGTTCTCCTCGAGTTCACACAGAGAACCATCATCAACATCAGCCGCTTTAAAATAAAGGAACCGCTCAGTGATCGCTTCTATTTTTTTCTTAGTGTGAAGAACATTTTTCACGATAGAGAACCTTTCCAAGGAACTTAAAGGTTCTACTTAGAACCACCAATGCCTAAAGATCCTATTTTTAAGAGTGTAACCACGGACGGACACATCTATTGATTTAGCAGCTCAAACTTCTCGTTTTTTATTTGAAAAGTGTGTTTGTGCATCTTTCTTTACAATAAATGAACGTGCTTTAAATGCACAATATGTATTTTTAGATTAAAATGACCACTATATATTTTGTGTACATTATCCCAAATGTTTTGCAGACTTGGTCTGAAGATGTGCAGGAGTGAACGAGGTGTGCAACACTTTTAGTCTAAGCTATTTAAAAAAAAACTAAAGCGAGATATTAAAGGCGCAGTGTGTAATTTTCCGTCTGTTCTTCAACTCAAAGGCGTGTGTCTTGACTCTTGAGTGGGCGGAGCTTTTATTCCGCCGCGAGCGCTTCCGATTCTTCCGCTCATGCATATGTGTGTGTGTGTGTGTGTGTAACGCAGCGCTGTTTGATCATCTCACACACATGTGAGTGTGTTAAAGTGATGTTGTTCTGAGTGCTACTGTGAGACACTTGTTCACACTGCAGTGAGCGAGATCATATGAGGCGGTAAAACATGGCAAATCAACAATAGCAGATTTACACAATAAGACTAACTGTGTTGATCTGGAGAACAATGAGGAGTTTCTGTCCATCAATGATCCAAACAGTGTCTAAGGGTGCGTTCACACATGTCATGTTTGGTTGGATTAAAGCGCCCCCTGGTGCGATTGCTGGGTTAGTGCGGTTCAACACATGTGAAGCTGCTATCCGAACCCTGGAGCGACCCAAACAAGCGGACGAGACGCTAAAGAGACGGGTCTCAGTCCACTTCCACACCAACTCTGGTGCGGTTCCACTGATATATGAACACAACACGGACCAAAGACATGTGAACCAGCCAAAAACAGGACGTGATGTCACAAGATGTCCGCTGATTTGACGACGCGGAAAGATCGGCGTATCCAAAATGAGTAGAGGACAAACGTGGAGGAGGTGAAGAGCCTCATCAATATATGCAGATCTGCGTTTCAGGAGGAAATCCTGCGGCTGTTCTCAATGTTTTGAGGGTCAATGACAAATAAGAAAAATAAGGGCCCACACACATGCACCGGCACCCGGTGGCCTCAGGAAATCAGCCAATAGTGGGCAACATGCATTTAAGTGGGTAAATATAGGAGAAATATGGCAAAGTCACATCAATGTGCCACACTACCTGCTGCCAGAAGGTGGCGCTATGACTGTAACTGAATATTGGCTTGTTGAGTCTTCAGGTTTGGACTTTTATCAAACATGTGAAGTTTGGGGCAGATCGGATGTTGTATGTCCGAGTTACAACAACTTCATTTTTCATGGCGAGACAATGAACTTTGCCATGGACACGCCCTTCAGCGAAAACTCAAGATCTTCACAATTTAACATCACCAAGACCTTAAGATTAGACTGACCAAATATGATGTTGATCTGGATTCATCTCTAGAAGGAGTTCATTAAAGCAACTTTTGCAAATGGGAAAATTTGCAACAATTTTGCAAAGAAAATTCAAAATATCTCACTTCCTGTTGGTTTTCAGATTTCGTCCCTGAAGAGTTTTTTGTAGGTATTGGGCTGTTTCATGTGTCTACCGAATTTCATACTAGTACGTGAAACATAGCTCGAACGGCGCTTAATTGAAATTGTAGGTGGCGCTGTCGAGCCATTTTGCCACGCCTAATTCTGAAAACCATATCAGACGTAAATTTTGAGTTTTCGAGCATGTTTAGGCCCTCAAAAATGTGATTATTTTGGGAGAAGAATAATAATAGGCTGAGCAAATACAATAGGGTCCTCACACCATCAGTGCTCGGACCCTAATAATTCTTTAAAGATAAAAAAATTATCATTTTAAGCATTTTTATGTCTAAAAGATGTATGGTGTTGATTCATATTGGTTCAGCTTTTAAGACAGCATTAATTCATTATTAAACAAGATTTCTGATTTTACCACCCAGAAAATGTTAGGTGGTGCGACCATATATTCATTTAAAATAATATACATATACAATATGCATTATACTCTAAAAAATGCTGGGTTAAAAACAACCCAAAGTTGGATTGAAAATGGACTAACCCAGCGATTGGGTTGTTTTAAGCAAACATTAAACCCAACCGCTGGGTTAAAACAACCCATTCACTGGGTTAAAACAACCCAATTTCTGGGTTAGTCCATTTTCAACCCAACTTGGGTTATTTTTAACCCAGCATTTTTTAGAGTGCACTCTAAAAAATGCTGGGTTAAAAATAACCCAAGTTGGGTTGAAAATGGACTAACCCAGCAATTGGGTTGTTTTAACCCAGCGGTTGGGTTAAATGTTTGCTTAAAACAACCCAATCGCTGGGTCAAAACAACCCATTCACTGGGTTAGTCCATTTTCAACCCAACTTGGGTTATTTTTAACCCAGCATTTTTTAGAGTGTATGTGTTCAGAACAAAATTTTCCATAAAGAGTTTTTATGTTTTTTTTTATTTGTATTATTATTATTATTTGTATACATTATATAATGGTTTACATTTATATTTCTTCAGTGGGAATTGATACTTTTAAATGTAAATTTGCTGGTCACACCACAACTCAAAAAGTAAAAAAATAAAAGAGTATCTTATACAGGAAATAATGTAGATCAATTTGATATGTGACATGTATTTATAAAACATTTTTTTTAGGAAAATAATGAATTTGGACACAACAAATACATGTCATGTCATTGACCCTTGAGCATTTGATGAGCTCTTGGTGAGTTCTCAGCTGGTAAAGATAAAGCCATTGGCACACACATGAGATGATGGCGTTTAACACACAGCATTGTTCTGAATGTTCGGTGAGCAAGTCGCGAAATATACGTCATAAAAGCCGACCAATCAGGTTGTGAGTATCCCTATACTATGCCTTTAGTTTGGTAACTTTAGGT
>NC_137110.1:51246088-51251088 GCF_949357685.1 Gobio gobio | reverse complement strand
ACACATGCATGTATATATTTAATATTTTGTTATATTTATATATAATATAAATCATATAAATATACATACAGTAAATACATGCATGATATAATTATTATACACAGCAAACACACATATATTATGTAAACAAACTTTTATTTTGGATGTGATTAATCGCAATTAATCCCTTGACAGCCCTAATATATGTGTGTGTGTGTGTGTGTGTGTGTGTGTGTGTGTGTGTGTGTGTGTGTGTGTGTGTGCGTGTGTGTGTGTGTGTGTATTTACTAGGGGTGTGCATTGGCACTGCCCTCACAATTCGATTCGATTACGATTCACCAGGTAACGATTCGATTCAATTCGATTCTACGATGCATCAAAATTCTACTGCACACAACAGGGCACATTTTGAATCAGTCATGAGGCAATACAAGCAGTCAGATATTGAACAACAGATTTTATTGGCTGCGATGTGTGTATTATCACTCTCCTGTATCTTTGACATAAATGTCATTAAATAAAATAAAATATAAGAAAACATAAATCACTGCTTTCAGTGCTTTGAATGAGAAATGTTTCTCTTCTCTCTACTTTAGAACGATCAACATGGTTCGTGAAGTTAGTTGTATTGCCAACGTGCTTGATGTTAGTGTGGCAGGTTTTACACACCGCGTAAGTCTTGTGTAGTTTCCCATCAACTTCGTAGAATCCGACATGTGCCCAGATGTCCGCTTTCCAAGCTTTGGGTGCGTTTTTAATTACCCGTCTATCGCGGTCATCTCCCTCTGCCTCAGCCATCTTGATTGCTGTTGTTGTTATGACCCTGGAAGTAATTGAAACTTCACAACTTTATTGTCCAACTCAAGGCCAGAAAATAAACGTTGACATAATCGATTATGGCACTTTGCCGCATCGATGCTGAATCGTGCATTGCGATGCATCGCCGAATCAATTATTGTTGACACCACTAGTATTTACACACACACACATATTATATAAACATATATGTTAAATGCGATTAATGATGATTAAATGTTATATTTTTATATATTATATTATAATATGTTCTGTTTTAAACTTAAGGTTTATATATTAAATAAAACAATAAAAGTGATAATCGCCTCATATTATATTTTATTTGGAAGCAAAACAGATTATAGGGTAATCTCTGTTTGTCAAATTTATTTATAGCACTTTTCACAAAACACATTTCAACAGAAAATAGTGATGTAAATGTTTTTATAATATCTTAATATCTTCATTTAGCAGATTTGAGCTGGATGGCAATATAGTTATAATCCATTTAGTGACAATACAAGCATCATCAGCTCTGGTCTTCATTCGAGCATCTCTGATCTTCTCATGTTTGAGAAACAGGATCATGTCTCATATGCATGTTAAGCGAGTGTGTGCGAGTGTGGTCACGTGTGTTTCCTCGGGTCACGTCTGTGTGTGTGTGTGTGTGTGTGTGTGTGTGTGTGTGTGTGTGTGTGTGTGTGTGTGTGACTCATGTTGAGCTCTGGTCACATTCAGTCCAGCGTCTTATAAAGAACAGACACACATAAAATGTCCCGCGGCATTAAATCACTCTGGCATTTGCATTTGGTAGTTTTGAGAGCGAGACAGAAAAATCACACATTTGATCTCGTTAAGATTCTCTAGGACAGGGAGGAGATCCTTCTTTATATTTGTGTTTATATTTCCTTTGAGGAATTTTAGGAGAAACATCAGAGACGAAGCTGAAGCTCTTTCAGTCTCCTGAGGTTTGAAAGAGAAACGCTTTCCTTTTTGTTTTCGTTTTGAGAACATTATCACAGACCGGGTTGAACGAATGTTGTATTAATGTTACTGGAAGAACGTTTGTTTGTTCATAACGTTGAGAGAACCTTTCCAGAACGTTTGCTTGGAGTGGCCTCTGAGACTCACTCAACGGATGCCTTTGCAGAGTTAATATTCACGTTTGCTTGTCAGATTAAGTCTAAACACAAACACCTAGGCAGGGCTGACCGCTTTAAACATTCACACTCACACACACACTCACAGAGTTCGCCAGTGTGGTACATACACAAACACACACACCCGTAAAGAGTTTTGTTTGTGTGCAATGTGTCGTGATGGACGGACGGGCTGTAAACAGTGTATGTTTGCTGAGTGAAGTGTGTTTGCTTGCGGGAGTGAGCTGTTACGCTCAATTTACACACACACACACACACACACACACACACACACACACACACACACACACACACACACACACACACACACACACACACACACACACACACACACACACACACACACACACAGAGACAGAGAGAGAGAGTGTGGTCGTACAGGATGGAATACCTCGTCTTAACTAGAAGTCTTCATCTGGTTTTGTCCTGGATTGACTTGTTCTGAAACAGTCTTGTTCTCTTGTGTTTGTTATTGGCAATGAACCTTTAGTTCATCAACTCAAAACTTTATTTACTCTCTTAATTCATGTTTTTTTAATCAATCACAATAAGATCAGGAGCATGAATGAATGTTTTAGTTTCATGACGATGAGTAGCACATAAAGACCTTGAGTTTGAACATGAAGGAGCGAGAAACACTCCCTAAACCTCCCTCACACTGAACCTGCAGTCAACAGGTACAAATCAACACACACACACACACACACACACACACACACACACACACACACACACACACACACACACACACACACACACATGTTGGGTTTTCATGTTTTATGGGTACTTTCCATAGGCGTAATGGTTTTTATACCGTACATACCGTATATTCTATCCCCCTACACTGCCCCTGCCCCTAAACCTAACCCTCACAGGAGACATTCTGCAATTTTACATTTTCAAAAAACATCACTTAGTCTGATTTATAAGATGTTTTCCTCATGGGGACCTAAAAATGTCCCACAAGGATGAGGATTTCGGATATTGCTATCTTTGTGGGGACATTTTGTCCCCATAACGTGATGATTACCAGTCCACACACACACACACACACACACACACACACACACACACACACACACACACACACACACACACACACACACACACACACACACACACACACACACACACACTCACTCACTCACACTCATACACACACACACATGTTTGTTTTTGTGAAATGTGAGGACATTCCATAGGCGTAATGGTTTTTATACCGTACAAACCGTATTTTCTATCCCCTTACACTGACCCTAAACCTACCCATCACACACACACACACCCACACACACACTGCCCCTGCCCCTAAACCTACCCATCACACACACACACACACACACACACACACACACACACACACACACACACACACACACACTGCCCCTGCCCCTAAACCTACCCATCACACACACACACACACACACACACACACACTGCCCCTGCCCCTAAACCTACCCATCACACACACACACACACACACACACACACACACTGCCCCTGCCCCTGCCCCTAAACCTACCCATCACACACACACACACACACACACACTGCCCCTGCCCCTAAACCTACCCATCACACACACACACACACACACACACACACACTGCCCCTGCCCCTGCCCCTAAACCTACCCATCACACACACACACACACACACACACACACACACACACACACACACACACACACTCACACTGACCCTAAACCTAACCCTCACAGGAGACTGTGCAGTTCACTTTCTGTGAAAAAAACCTCATTCTGTGATTTATAAGCATTTTGAAAAGTGAGGACATGGGGAACGTCCTCATATTTCTCCCTCTTTTTGTAATACCCATGTCATTATACACATTTGTGTCCTGATATTTCACAAAAACATGCCCCCACACACACACACACACACACACACTGCCCCTACCCATCACAGGAGACATTCTGCATTTTTACATTTTCAAAAAACATCACTTAGTCTGATTTATAAGATTTATTTTCCTCATGGGGACCTAAAAATGTCTCACAAGGACGAGGATTTCGGATATTGCCATCTTTGTGGGGACATTTTGTCCCCATAACGTAGGGATTACCAGTCCACACACACACACACACACAAACACAGACACACTCAACACAGAGAACACTCAAGAGTAACAAATTCAAGTTAAAAAAAAAAAATTTAAACATTGGCCAGTTTGAATATTCATAATGTAATAAGAACATAATTTTCAGAACATGTTTTTGTTAGCTGGGTTCATGTTTAAATAGTTACATTATGATAATAGAGTTATATTTTGCAATGATATAAACAATCATGTAGTTGGGATTTGCTATATGTAAATCTAAAACCCAACACTCACACAAAACCGAGCAGAAACAAGCGAAACATGAATCATGAAGCTCTGAACAGTCGCTCTTCTCCAGCTCTGGTTATGAGGAGAGAATGACAGAATGTGTTGCAACTTCTCCTGCGTGTCATGAGTATCAGCAGCGCTGCGTCAGGAGTGAATATGATGTGATAATGGAGATGGTCAGATTTGATAAGTCCAGTCGAGTCGTGAGAAAGGAAGCCCTCGCTGAATCCGATTACATCAGACATCAAACACACTTGACGGACTCACGGATGATCGGACACAAGCTTCAGAGAGCCAACATGTTTCTGATGGTCACAAACGAGCAGATCGTCTGATGATCTCTGAGCTCTGAGGAGGAATAACGGCGATGGTGTGATCGTCTTTCAGCAGGTTTGAGCGACGATCATGTTTTTAATAATTGCCCAACCAGAGACAAAACTGGGCCTTCCTGAAACACACGAACGTCTGTGGTCGTTTATCTCAGCTCTGAGTTTATATCTCAGAATTCCGAGAAGAAAAAAAAACGTTTGAATTGCAAAATGTGGGGAAAAAAGTCAGAATTGTAAAAATGCGCAATTATCTCTTTTAATTTTTTTTATTCCGTGGCAGAAACAAGTTTGGATAGACACACACTCACACACTCTCACACACTCTCACACTCACACACACACTCACACTGTGATTGTCCATGTATCCGATCGACACACTCACACTCTCTA
>NC_137110.1:51236088-51243588 GCF_949357685.1 Gobio gobio | reverse complement strand
AGGCTCATCAAACTGCTGGAAGCGTTCCTCAGAGATCATGAAATCATCATCACAGTTTCTGCAGATGTTCTGAAGATGGTCCACTGTGGTCATGAAGGGATGGACATGGTCAGGAAGTTTAAACGATGCTCAGTTGGTTCTAAGAGGCCTAAAGTGTGCCAGGAAAATATATAACACACTATTACAGCCTGATTTGTTACGCTCTTATTGAAATGCAGTATAAAAATGACTGAAGCTCCGATTCATAACTACAATGAATATGATGCAACACTTGTTGAATGTTTTTGGAATTGTACTCCGCTTATAATGCAACCATTGGACTGGACTCTGGTTCCACTTCTCCACAGAAAGGACCTCCTGGGTTTCTTTTGGCACCTGAATCAGGGAGAATGCAACATGTTCATCATCTAATAATTCAGAAATAACAGCATGTCTTACTTACAAGTGCTGTCGGAAATGTCGTACTTCTGAAGTCGTGATTACGAGCTCATCGCATTGAAACTTTGCTTTGAGAAGGCGTTCATGTCCAATTTTTATAATTCTGATAGCGTGTGAAGGCAGCATTACAGTTTTTTCCAATTGCTAACACACAATTTTTCAAACTAGTCTGGTTTTATCAAAATACTTAAAGGGTTAGTTCACCCAAAAAATGTAAATTGTGTCATTAATGACTGAGCCTTATGTGGTTGGACACCCGTCAGACCTCCGTTCATCTTCAGACACAAATGAAGATATTTTAGTGTAAATCTGATGCTCTGAAAGGCCTCCATTGGCTCAACTTTACACTCTCAAGACCCTTAAAAGACACTAAAGACTAAAGTTACAAAGTCCATCTCACTACAGCGGCTCTACAATAACTTTATGAATCGGCGAGAATAGTTTCTGTGTGCAAAAAAACCCTAAATAACGACTTATATAGTGATGACGATTTCAAAACACGGCCTCATGAAGCTTTGAAGCGTTATGAATCAGTGAGTCGATTCAGCGGTTTGAATCGCCAAATTTCATCAGTTTGGCGGTTTGACACGCGATCCGAATCATGATTCGACTCACTGATTCATAACGCTTCAAACTACTGAATCGACTCACTGATTCATAACGCTTCAAACTGCTGAATCGACTCACTGAAGGCCCATTTATACTTCTGCGTCGAGTGTACGCCGTAGTGTACGCCGTAAACTACGCGCGTAGCCGACGCCGTCGTGAGCATTTCTACTTCTGCGCTGTTGTCTGCGTCAATGTGCAATTCCACATGCAGACGCTAGAAGGCAGTGTCCTCGGGCATGTTGGTGTAATCAAGACAACAGCCGAAGAAGAAGCAGCTTGATGTGTAGAATCTGTACATTCATGTCGGAATATCAGCAGCAGTGAGAGAGCGGCTTTTCTTGCAGCTTGAGTTGTTGTATCTAATACAAATTAAGCATCTCTAGTTGATTAGTAAAGTTAAATAAGGCGATCTGGCGCTGGAATGCATTTGTGAAACCATGCGGAGCTCGTGGCCGCTGTTTTCAGCAGCGGTGGCTCAGCAAGCGATTGTTGTTGCGGAGACTTCATTCACGAAATATACCCTAATGTGTCCCTGTTCTTGATATACAATTACTGATTAACATCTTTGGTTTTAATGAGAAAATAAATAAACTATATTCAACGGATCTATGTATTTATTTACTACCATAAAGAATCGCTGGACTGCAAAATAGTGTGTTATAGCAGACGTAAGGAACTATCATCCAATTTCTGGACACACACACACTCCTATCGCAGATTTTTTATTTATTTATTGACCTGAGGGAAGGGTTCTGGCAGACCAATCACAGCGCTTGCGGTCCGCGTAGAATTGACGCGTTGTTACATTTTTGGAGAGGTGCGCGTCAGGCTACGGCGTAGGGTACGGCGTATCCAACGCGTCTATGCGTAGGGTACGCCGTACCCTCTGCGTGCACTCGACGCAGAAGTATAAATTGGCCTTGATTCATAACGCTTCAAACTGCTGAATCGACTCACTGATTCATAACGCTTCGAAGCTTCATGAGGCCGTGTTTTGAAATCGTCATCACTATATAAGTCGTTATTTAGGGTTTTTTTGCGCACAAAACTATTCTCGCTGATTCATAAAGTTATTGTAGAGCCACTGTAGTGAGATGGACTTTGTAACTTTAGTCTTTAGTGTCTTTTAAGGGTCTTGAGAGTGTAAAGTGCATTGAGCCAATGGAGGCCTTTCAGAGCATCAGATTTACACTAAAATATCTTCATTTGTGTCTGAAGATGAACGGAGGTCTGACGGGTGTCCAACCACATGAGGCTCAGTCATTAATGACACAATTTACATTTTTGGGTGAACTAACCCTTTAACACAATTCACAAAACCACACACCCAAACTGCAAAATACCTCATATATCCTGCAAAATGAAGCACTGCAACCGAAACTACACACAGCATTATCAAAATCAAACTTTTGCATGAAATGGCACACACTTCATTCATATTACCAGAGTTTTGTCTAACCAACTACACACTGTTGGGCATAATGAAAAGCACCCTCATCTTTAGTATGCTTTGCCATAATACTACACATTTTATCAAATTGTTCACATGCATATTTGCAGATACACACACATGCTGTTGAAACATTTTTTTTTTTTTTTTTTTTTTTTTTTTTACTACGGTAAACAAGTATATTACAGTAAAAAACAAGAGGCAAGAAAAATAATTAGGCAGCATCTTCCATCTCTCTGCAACATCTTCCATTGTTGTTGTAAAGAAAAGGTGCTGCCTGTGGTGTTTTTATAGAGCTTCATCCTGACTGAAGTGTGAACATTAACCCTTGAGGTGATTGGCCAGTGGCTCATGTATTGGCCAATCAGCTCATGACGTGTCATTTTGAATGCCAGTGTTTTGAAATATGACTTTATGTCAGATTGTTGTGTGTTATGCAAAGAACCGTGTTCAGTGCATTTAAAAAGTGCCATTTTGAATTGCAAAATGTGTGTAAAGCAGAAAATGTGTTTAGACTTTTGAAGACTTGAGAAGAGGTTTTGCTCTCTGTGTGTCAGTTTAAATAATTGTGCTGTCCATGTCATTTCAGTGTGTTAGCAAAACTGTAAATACTCAATTACAGTAATGTCTATTGTGTCCATTATCCTTCAAATTGCGCAAATTGAAATTGCTATTTTTTTATACTCGCACGAGGGGCGTTTCAGGCAATTCGGGAAAAAAAAGACATTTTCACAAACCTGCAATGGAAACATTTAGCACAGCTCTGTGGATTAGTTCTTCACATTACTGTAACATAAGTAAAAACAGCCCAAACTACAGCATAAACTCAGCTGATATTCATGTTCAGATATAATAATCAACACTCAAATAACACATTGTGTGCAAACATGCAAGGCAGTTTTTCTATTAACTTCTAATCTCATTATAAAATTATGTTTTTACTCCAATTCGTTGATGAAATATAATCATGTACACACAGTGTGTGTCATTATCATAACAGATTTATTTAAACACACAATAATCCAGACATCACTAACAGGTTCAAATTAATATAATGAATATAACGGCTAAAATAATGAATATAATGAATATAACGGCTAATATAATGAATATAATGAATTTAACGGCTAATATAATGAATATAACGGCTAAAATAATTAATATAATTGATAATATAATGAATATAATGGCTAATATAATGAATATAACGGCTAATATTATGAATATAACGACTAATATAATGAATATAACGGCTAATATAATGAATATAACGGCTAATATAATGAATATAACGGCTAATATAATGAATATAACGGCTAATATAATGAATATAACGGCTAATATAATGAATATAACGGCTAATATAATGAATATAATGAATATAACGGCTAATATAATGAATTTAACGGCTAATATAATGAATATAACGGCTAATATAATGAATATAATGAATATAACGGCTAAAATAATGAATATAACGGCTAAAATAATGAATATAATGAATATAACGGCTAATATAATGAATATAATGGCTAATATAATGAATATAACGGCTAATATAATGAATATAACGGCTAATATAATGAATATAACGGCTAATATAATGAATATAATGAATATAACGGCTAATATAATGAATTTAACGGCTAATATAATGAATATAACGGCTAATATAATGAATATAATGAATATAACGGCTAAAATAATGAATATAACGGCTAAAATAATGAATATAATGAATATAACGGCTAATATAATGAATATAACGGCTAATATAATGAATATAATGAATATAACGGCTAATATAATGAATTTAACGGCTAATATAATGAATATAACGGCTAATATAATGAATATAATGAATATAACGGCTAAAATAATGAATATAACGGCTAAAATAATGAATATAATGAATATAACGGCTAATATAATGAATATAACGGCTAATATAATGAATATAATGAATATAACGGCTAATATAATGAATATAACGACTAATATAATGAATATAACGGCTAATATAATGAATATAACGGCTAATATAATGAATTTAACGGCTAATATAATGAATATAACGGCTAATATAATGAATATAACGGCTAATATAATGAATATAATGAATATAACGGCTAATATAATGAATATAACGGCTAATATAATGAATATAACGGCTAATATAATGAATATAACGGCTAATATAATGAATATAACGACTAATATAATGAATATAACGGCTAATATAATGAATATAACGGCTAAAATAATGAATATAATGAATATAACGGCTAATATAATGAATATAACGGCTAATATAATGAATATAATGAATATAACGGCTAATATAATGAATATAACGGCTAATATAATGAATATAACGGCTAAAATAATGAATATAACGGCTAATATAATGAATATAATGAATATAACGGCTAAAATAATGAATATAATGAATATAAAGGCTAAAATAATGAATATAATGAATATAACGGCTAAAATAATGAATATAATGAATATAAAGGCTAAAATAATGAATATAATGAATATAAAGGCTAAAATAATGAATATAACGGCTAAAATAATGAATATAATGGCTAATATAATGAATATAATGAATATAACGGCTAATATAATGAATATAATGAATATAACGGCTAAAATAATGAATATAACGGCAAAAATAATGAATATAATGAATATAACGGCTAAAATAATGAATATAATGGCTAATATAATGAATATAACGGCTAAAATAATGAATATAATGAATATAACGGCTAAAATAATGAATATAATGGCTAATATAATGAATATAACGGCTAAAATAATGAATATAACGGCTAAAATAATGAATATAATGAATATAACGGCTAAAATAATGAATATAATGGCTAATATAATGAATATAACGGCTAAAATAATGAATATAATGAATATAACGGCTAAAATAATGAATATAATGGCTAATATAATGAATATAACGGCTAAAATAATGAATATAACGGCTAAAATAATGAATATAATGAATATAACGGCTAATATAATGAATATAACGGCTAAAATAATGAATATAACGGCTAAAATAATGAATATAATGAATTTAACGGCTAATATAATGAATATAACGGCTAAAATAATGAATATAATGGCTAATATAATGAATTTAACGGCTAAAATAATGAAAATAATGAATATAATGGCTAATATAATGAATATAACAGCTAATATAATGAATATAACGGCTAAAATAATGAATATAATGAATATAACGGCTAAAATAATGAATATAATGGCTAATATAATGAATATAACGGCTAATATAATGAATATAACGGCTAATATAATGAATATAATGAATATAACGGCTAATATAATGAATATAACGGCTAATATAATGAATATAATGAATATAACGGCTAATATAATGAATATAACGGCTAATATAATGAATATAATGAATATAACGGCTAATATAATGAATATAACGGCTAATATAATGAATATAACGGCTAATATAATGAATATAATGAATATAACGGCTAATATAATGAATATAACGGCTAAAATAATGAATATAATGAATATAACGGCTAATATAATGAATATAACGGCTAATATAATGAATATAATGAATATAACGGCTAATATAATGAATATAACGGCTAATATAATGAATATAATGAATATAACGGCTAAAATAATGAATATAACGGCTAATATAATGAATATAACGGCTAAAATAATGAATATAACGGCTAAAATAATGAATATAATGAATTTAACGGCTAATATAATGAATATAACGGCTAATATAATGAATATAACGGCTAATATAATGAATTTAACGGCTAAAATAATGAAAATAATGAATATAATGGCTAATATAATGAATTTAACGGCTAAAATAATGAAAATAATGAATATAATGGCTAATATAATGAATATAACGGCTAATATAATGAATATAACGGCTAAAATAATGAATATAATGAATATAACGGCTAAAATAATGAATATAATGGCTAATATAATGAATATAACGGCTAATATAATGAATATAACGGCTAATATAATGAATATAATGAATATAACGGCTAATATAATGAATATAACGGCTAATATAATGAATATAATGAATATAACGGCTAATATAATGAATATAATGAATATAACGGCTAATATAATGAATATAATGAATATAACGGCTAATATAATGAATATAACGGCTAATATAATGAATATAATGAATATAACGGCTAATATAATGAATATAACGGCTAATATAATGAATATAATGAATATAACGGCTAATATAATGAATATAACGGCTAATATAATGAATATAACGGCTAATATAATGAATATAATGAATATAACGGCTAATATAATGAATATAATGAATATAACGGCTAATATAATGAATATAACGGCTAATATAATGAATATAATGAATATAACGGCTAATATAATGAATATAACGGCTAATATAATGAATATAATGAATATAACGGCTAATATAATGAATATAACGGCTAATATAATGAATATAATGAATATAACGGCTAATATAGGTCATATATTGAGTGAAAGAGTTGCTTTCTCTAGTGAACTCTGTGACACTGAAGGACTTCTGAGGTCATGTGATGTTCTCCAGCTGTTTTATTGACGTCTCTCCGCCGGCGAGACACTGATTGAGCGTGTCAGTAAGTGTGTATCCTCACACACCTTCAGATGTTCATTCATGAACACGTCTATACAGTGATCATGCATTTGTCTCGTTGGCTCCACGAGGCTGGACGGATCCGCTGTCATGATGTTGACGCCACATTCGGACCCTTTTCATCAGTTTCTCCACTCTTCTATTGTCCAGGTTTGGGGATGCGGTGTGTACTGTAGGCTCAGGAGTGTCACCGGTGTGTGTTCTGCTTCAGTGTTGGACGTGTTGTGTGTTCACAGATGTTCTTCTGAGGCGAGAGGTTATTTGAGGTACTGTTGCCTTTCTGTCA